>NC_139933.1:12097490-12225881 GCF_963514095.1 Eutrigla gurnardus | reverse complement strand
AATTCAACAGCTTGTCAAAGAGTTGGCTTCAGTGGAGCTGAGGACTGTTACACAGCGTTCACTGATGAGGGTCAGGTAAACGGCAGGAGCAACAGCTGAGGGATTCCCTTTGTGCGACCATGTTTTAAGAGAGAGGGGGATATAAACGCACAATGACTGATACTATGAAAATAAAGCTGTTAATTAGTGTTGCTGACCCCCGGCTACCTCACAGCGCTTATGCAATACGACTGTGAGCGCTTTGGTGTCTGGTGTATGTCCTACTTGAGGAATGTGTTCTGCATCTGTTCACCTGACCGACAGGGTACTATCTCAAAGGTTAACCTGGGTGAAAGGTGCATTGTTGATATTATATCTGTCCAGTTAATACAAGGCTAGATCCAGCAGGTGGTTAGCTGAGCTTAATTGATATGTTTGTATTAGTTTTCTTCTTTTATGTCGTGTCCGGTTTGTGGACCTCAGTGCTTTGAGCTCCTGGAGAACGTGACCTTCAGCATGCAGGTTTGTAGCCGAGTGTCAAGCGGTCGGGATTAGTGTCAGTGCCTCCAAGGCTGAGGTCATAGTTCTCTGCCAGAGAACCATGAATTACAACCTCCAGGTCGGGAGTTCCTGTAACTTGGGGTGTTGTTCATGAGTGAGGGTAAAATGGAGTGTGAGATGGAGCGTTTTGGTGCTGAGCCAGAAGGCAAAGCACTAGATT
The DNA here is from genome assembly GCF_963514095.1 of Eutrigla gurnardus. NCBI lineage: Eukaryota > Metazoa > Chordata > Actinopteri > Perciformes > Triglidae > Eutrigla > Eutrigla gurnardus. Next base: position 12,225,181 of record NC_139933.1, on the reverse strand, counting down.
GTCTACTGATATTCTGGCCCTGTTGGTCATGAGCTTTGCGTAGTATTAGAATTAACAGTTGTAGTTGTATTTAATTTGGGGTTGATGGAGAGTGTTTTTTGTCTTGATGATAGCTCGTTTAACTTTTATGAAGGGCATTTTATATTTACATATAGACTAAACTAGTTATTAGTTAGCTATTAATGGAAAAAGCAACATGTTAAAACATTAGCAGCCATAATATTGGGATTCTTTTTTGTCTTTTCAGTATGCCACTCAGAGGAAGATGACAGCTCCATGTTTTCCACTCGCCTGAGGCCGTGCATTAGCTAATGGAGATGTCCAAGCTGCAACAATATGCAAGATAACAATCTTGATCCATTACAAATCGAACGAAAACCCAGAGGATGCACCTTTAATAAGATGCTGTCACCATTAATGCCGAAGCATTGCCATTATCCTCCAACCCAGGTCTCTCTTACCGTATTATGTCCTGTAATATATGTCTTTCAAACCACAGATTTGATCATAGAGAGGACTATAAAACCTGCTCTAAGGTTTCTGTTCTAGTAGATAATCTTGTTTAGTGGGGTGAGGGTGCTTTTCTACAGAGGTGGTCCACCAATTACATTATTAAGACACCTCCCCCTGGGACCCTCTATGACTCATTCAGGAAATTAGTTTAGTGTCTCCAGCAAGGGCATCGCGTGGCTGATCGTTACCTCCACATTGGCTCAAACCAAACACAGCCGCGCTTGAATGGTAATCTACTAAAATCTTTAATGGTCCGAGTCACTGCTTCGTCGTAAACAATAGACCTTGGGAGCGTCGGAGCGTCCAATAGTGGCTGTATAGCTGTAGTTGGTGAGGCCCTGATTTCAATTTGTGCAGGAGAAAACTAGTGACTTTTAAAATAAATCTGCTGTATGGAAGCTCAGAAATCCACCGTATGGAGCGTCGGGTTGAGAGGGTCCAAAGGGTTTAAACTCCAACATGTGCACTGCAGAACAAGAGGCTCGGGTAATTTCCCCCCTAAAAACAAAATCCCTCAAAATCTACTTTTAGGAGTAAATCCCCTGCTGTTCTTCACACCCAAAACTAACAACTGTCCCTGGCCGCCCACTGAAACCAGAGGCTTTGATGGCATTTAAACTAATGCCGGGATACTCTGGCACGCATAAACCCACACCGGTCCGCATCAGCCTTCAGTCTCAGAACTTGTGTTTATTCTGGTGACTTATCAATATGCTTGAGCCATTTGTTCCAGTGGACCGACAGAGAGTGAAAAAGGAGTCAAATTGAAAGGCCTTAAGAGGTGATGGCCAGTATTCATACCAGTTGCGAGGTACTCAGAGCACATGGAGCTCAGAGTGAAAATCCCACGCTCACTTAACACTGGCTGGGGTCCCGGTTTTCACTGACTCGTGTGAGCGAGAAAGGATTTGTCCAGATCTACTGGCTTTAGACTAGCGACTTTAACGGCTGTAATGTCTTTTTAAAGTGGATGAGCTTTGAAAACGATAACCCTGTTACCCTGGCTGGCCCTGCAGCACAATGGGACACATGCGAGGGAGAAGGGAGGCGAGGGGAACTTGCTCTCGGATTCGGACTCTAATCTGAAACCCGCCGCCCCAAATCCCTCCAACTGTAGGAGAAGACATGCTCTGTATTAAAGCCTGGGTCATACCGACAGACAGACAGACAGACAGACAGACAGACAGACAGACAGACAGACAGACAGACATGTGCATAGGGCTACACGTGAGCACTTACACACTAAGGCCAGCTGGCACTAATCCCACGTTCACCCTCCCCGCCGCTCTGTGAGCCCAATGCGAGTGTGTCAGAGCGGAAGTGTGATGTACAGTATAACAGCCTATACACAGATGTGGCCTGGCCCTGCCTTTAACCTACTTTGGCTCAGCGATGAAATGATGTGACAGTATGTGCAGCGGCAGATAGTCTGGCACAGCTGTCTGCAGAGGCACTTTGGCTCTGAGCCACAAAGCAGGAATGCCGGGACGCCAACGTGAGGAGGTGAAGGAGGTCACGATACAGACGGTGAAAGGTCACGCACACGTGAGTCGATGTGCAAACCGCAGGCTGCCATTTAGCAATGGTGATGAAGGGAAACGGAGACTTCAGTGTTACAAAAACACAAGAAAACTTTATTCATAAAATTGTAATTCGTAAATTACTATAATTTCAACAAGGCCTCCATAGGTTGAGATAAGGAAATAATTATTAATAAATTATACATTGCAGTTTATTTAATATGTATGTTTAATTATCTTCAATAAACAGGAAAGAGAAGAACTTTGTCGACATTTTAACTGTTAAAATGTTGGAGAATAACAATAATATATAGAGTAGGCCTATATATTATAAAAATAGAGAGAGTTGGTGAATTTCATGGGTATAGAAGAAGCCACCCTGCCACATTTTCATGGAAAATGTAGTTAAATTTCAGCAAATTGCTCTTTAACTTTGCGAGGACTGTGATATAAACTCATATTTTAGTCTATAAAGGGTTCATCTGCAAGACTCTTTACTTCATGTATGTAGCTCTTTCATAATAATGTTAGCTCCTAATGATAAATACTCACTAAAGTTCTTCTTTGTGTATTTTTACTACTACTTTTTTCACTGCTAAAAATGCACATTATTTGAACGATTTGAGTAATCAGCAGATTATTTTTCTCAATTAAGCAAACCACAGAATGCCAGAAAAAATAATCCAATCCAAAGCCTAATACATTGAAATTTCTATTAAATATGATATAGAAGTGCAGCAAATCCCCACAACTGAGAAGCGGTATCTAGAGAATGTGTTTGCTTGAAAAAAACGGAGGTGTATGTCGACCAAACAATAAAAATAAATCAGTTAACAAACAAAAGAAAGGACGGACCTGGCCTTCAGAAATTAATTAAAACAAATAACATAAAAGCTTTTGTGTACACCGAGTCGTTGAATATGAATAGTAAAACTGAAAACACCTCTAAGATTCTTTCAGAGATTCCTTTCTTATTCCAGCACATTTTGTCTTAATACGCAGCTGACTTCAAATTGTATGAGAAGGTTATTTGTGTTGAAATCTCGCCTTAGTACAGTACGCTGGCAGCCCTTTCAGTCATAATTCAGTAACAACAGTCGTGGCCGTTGCGTGAGAAGAGAGATTTGGGGAGCAGATATAGTTTTTCACTACATCTGGGGTCATGAGGAGAATCTGGGGCTCTGGGAGCTGAAGAGCCCTCACGCTGATTGCTCTGGTTAATCTGCAGTTTCGGGGAGGGACCTCCTGCTGTGAGTGCATTTGTGAGGTTGCATGGGAGGTGGTCCGCGCACCATGTCCTCCTTATATCACACATCTGCTCGGCATCAGCACTGTGTCAATATTTGATTCGATGAGCGGCAGGAACCTGAGGGGCTTCCATTGCCATATGCTGACGGCCAAAGTAACCATAATCTGATGATTTGATCGCCCTGAGAATGGATTAGATGGATGCTGTTTCTTCTGGCGTCCGGGCAGGACGAGGGGCTTTCACAGGCTGATTGCAGTCCAAGTTGCTCCCTGTTCACTCACTGCAACAGATGATCCGCCAGGTTTTAGGCAGAATTTAGAGGGACGCTCAGTCCATAAAATCTCTTTTAACATATTTTCCTTACTTTACTTGATTCTCTCACAGTGCTAGAATATCTAAAATCTAACAAAAATTGGCTGAACCCTGGTGATAGAATCCTAACCCTAAATCCTCTATACTATCTACATCTAGTGACCCTTACCTCCAATCACAACTGTTTCACACCCTGACCTAAGGTGGTAAACATACCATTAGCTCAGTTAGCATTGTTAGCATTGCCTGCTAGCATTTAGCCAGCTAGTACGACCTCACAGCGTAGCGTTCCCTTGCTTTTATTTGCTTCATAAACCTAACTGGGAGATAATCCTAATCTCCACAAACAGAGGATGGAAGAGATGGTAATCATTTTTGAAACATACTGTATACGCTGGATCATGGCCTGACAGACAACGCCGTTGCCTCCTGTGGCTGACAGGTGACTGACAGGAAGCTGAATGAAGCAGCGCTTTATCTGATATGAGCACGCTCGCCTCCTTTATGGTGACGGATATCTACCTCGGGAGGCAATTTTGAAACCTGCACGGGTGCTTTTCATTCTGAACACAATGGACGAGAGGGAATGCATTTTGATATCTCCGACGACGGCAGGGGAGGTGACCCGGACACGTAGCTCTGTGTCGAGGGTCAGGATGTCTCTGTGATGGTTGTTCGCCTGACTTCGATCGAAAAAATCGGTCTGTCTTGGTATTGGTTCACTCCAGTTCGTCATAACTGGATGGTGTTAAACATCAACCTGTCCTGTGGCTACATGCTGGATCAGAGGCAGCCCTGTCCTCCCCGAGTCTATTTGAAACAGAACAGCAAGGAAAATATACACTTGATCAAGTCAAAAATGCAGGAAATGAAATGAAAAAGTGCCATCACGTGTTTTTATTAAAGTGAGAACAAGCTGGGCGTCGGTGTGCTTCTCCATTTCTATTGAGCCAGAAGCCAAGAAACACACATCGACCCTCCAGCCTCTCTCTCTCTCACTCTCTGAACGCCTCATCCTGTCTGTATGGTCAGCTGGAGCCTGTTTTCTCTTAACCCTCCTTCCACTGACATTAGGTGTGGATTACTCGAACACAGTGTATCTGCTGCCATTAACGTCTGTCTGCGTTCCTCCTCGACTCCCGCTCATTACGTTTGCCGTTCCCTTTGTCTCCCATCTGCTCTCTGTCTCGCGCTTAAAGAGCTTCCCCTCTCGACAGCTCCGAGCAATAACTCCAGGCAAGGAGTTCTGTTCACAACAGCCGAAATGTTGCTTTATAATGTCTGGCATCCCACCCACACACACACACACACACACACTACCATGGTGATGGGAACATGTCGAGAAGCCTCCCCAGTCTCTCTCTTAATCAGGTCCATATGTAGTCTTCTCTCTCAACACTTAAGTAGTGCAGTTTGTTACAAGCTCCGGCTCAATCCCTGCACATCCCGCGCCAGCAGCGCTGTCTGTGTTTGTGTATTTGTGTATGGGTCTGCTTGCATGTGGTACACCGTACTGTATGTTTAATCTTCCAATGTTGCACCACAAAACCCCATAATCTTGGCAGTCAAAATTAATTTCTGTTCTTTCCAAATCTCCCCTTAAGCCTTGAAACAACACAGCCAGCCTGCTGGGTCAGTGAAAGAGACTGCAAAATGCATATTTTAGCACATTCTTTTTGTCGACACACTATAACAAGAGATGTTTTTCCCTAAGACTTCACAGACATTCATTTCAGGGTACTGAGGAAATTTGGAAGTGGCAAATTCAATATGGCTCCATGTTTTTAGACCCAAGGGAGAATTATTTCTGCAGCCAGGTGGATAAAACTATATGACGGCTAATGAGGGCCACTGTAGGAAAAAAAAATGGAGCCGAAAGCTGGGGTAATATTCTGAGAGAAAAAGTTGCAAATTTGATACTTTATTACAATGCTAACAACCAGCATTTATGCTAGCTAAAATCCCATGAATGTCACATTTATTTTCCTAATTAATCCATCACAACGTGTGAAAACGCTTTGCTAAGGTCCTAAGGGTGATGGCTGTTGATGGTTATTGTTGGTTGATTTTATATGGGCCAAATTGTCATCTTATGGGTGTTTGTTGATCGGCAGTTGGGGTAAATGCTAGCAGTAGCTTTCACTTATTGTCATAGCAATGGCAAACATCCAGTGTTAGCGGATCCAAGCAACTTGTTTATATCGGCTTTATGTAGCATGAATATATGCTAAAAGGATAAGAGGCGAGCGAGGGGGGCAGTATTCTTTGTTTTATAAAAAAGTGGCAAATTTCCTACAGTGGCCGTAAACCACCGTCGTATAAAACAGATGTGAAGTGTGGAAGACATTCACATTAAAGCGAAGGATTTTTAGAAGGATTTATAATTTCATGCAAGGTTAGTGTTGTGTGCTGGTCAATTTGATATTTTGGGAAATACACTTTCTTTCTTGCAAAAGTTCGGTTGATACCACTGTCATGCCTAAACGGTAATGAAACTACAGCTGCTGGTAAAGTTAGCTTAAAAAAGTTAGCACAAATACAGGTAAGAAAGGTATCTGCCTATTAATGTGTGACTCAACCCCCTGTGAACATGTCCAACACGTATTCACACCAGGTTTTTGCATGAATGAAACAAGACACAAACCATTTCCTGTCTTTATGCAAAGCTAAGCTATCGTCACTCGGCTTTAGCTTCGTTTTCCGCATATGAGCATGAAAGTGATCTCCTCGTCCTGTTAGCAAGAAAGCAAATGCACATATTTCCTACAAAATGTGTTTTCTTTTTTTGACTACTCAGATCGGGCCAACTGTGGAACAGATTTGGGGGCATAACTAGCTAAATATGTCATAGTCTGTTCCCCTAAAGTTTTCCTTTTCCCTAGCTTTTTGTACAAAGCTAATATTGGAGGGAAATACTTGATATTGGGAATGCAAAATGCACCACTGCATCCATATATGTACATTTATTACACATTTTGATTTTGAGCTTTTTTCTTGATTAATCTTCAGGTGAAAAACCCTTCAGGCCACAAGGTGAAGTCTTCTTGTTTTGTCTGATCAACGGTCCTGTTGAGAGCGACCAGCTCTTTGCCAGTTTTGCCAAAATATTTTCAGATTAATTTTCCGCCAACCAACTGACTAATTGTTTCAGCTCTAAAGCATTTTACCTATAAGCAGATTCCTCATGCAGCGCTGCAGCGCCTCTCCAGAGAGACACAGACGTCTGAGCTCAGCTGCCGTCTTGCCATTCAACACCAGCCACTTACGATAACCTCCCTGGGCGACGGTACAGCGAGAGAGCGGCCGCAGCTCGCCCCGGGTGACTGTCTGATGTCCTCCCACACACTCGCCCTACAGCCACAACAAAGCCTCGACCCTAATCACACCAACTTCCCCTTCTCACTGAATAATCCCCCTCAGAACTATGGCACTAAGCACCAAGAAATCATATACTGTATGTTGACTCGGGTTTTCCAAAAAAGCCTCAGCTTGGGTTTCATGCCTGCTGGGCGAATGTGATATGAAATAATTGCAAACAGTCCGATGTCTAGTGCGTTTGAGGACATAATTACGAGAGAATGCAGAGAAGAAAGGCACTGATTTTCCTTCTGAAGGAGAGATATTTTCAATCAGAACGCCGAGGCTCTGCCATGTGTGCACCATTAAAAAGGCCCCTACAGACAAAACAGTGCCGCAGTCAGATAGGATTTGTTATTTCAGCGCACACTCGCACATTCAGTCCAAAGAGAATAGAAGAATCGAAGGAAAAGGCCTTTCCCATTCAGCTTTTCCCACGGTCAGATAGAAAGAAGAGTGTTGATTGACACCGTGGGGTTATCGCGACGCTCACACAGGAAATACAGTCAAGGAAGTCCCGTTAACAAACATTTCAGCACATTTAGTGGCTCACAAAATGTGGTTTTGCTCAGGAGCCTGTATTCGAGCGCAAGGCAAATTTTTTAAAAAGTGAATTCTGTTCATTTCAGTATTTTAATACCCCAAACAGTTTACTCATCCCATATTAATCCACCGACTGCAGCGTAACAAAGCTGCTCTAAAGACGAGAAAATACAAGGAAGCCAAGTGTTAAAATTCATGGCCTCCATCCAGCCGTTCAGTGGACAGCTTTTCCAGCCAATTTCTGCTTCTGTGTTCTTTCCACTTCTCCATCCAAGCTATACGATGACGCTAAAAATAGACACGTGAGTAATGAAAACACTTAGGATTTTCGAGCCTGTTGCTGATTTTCATCCATTTTGAGGCCGGGGCCCCGTCTGCTCTGTGGCATGTAAACGGAGCAGAGGAGCGCCAACTCTGTTTAGCGAGTGCTGTAAACACGTGCTAATGAATACCGTGCCCCAGCTGAGTCCCGCCAAAAATGCACAGTGGCACGGTTTATAGTTTGAGTCCATGTGTAGATAAGTTTGGCTGAGGATCATGGGTCCTCCGACTTCCCATCGGTCTGCAGAAGGCTTCGGTTCAGAAACTTCCACCATTCCTCAGTTTGGGTATTGAGTAAGGTTGTCCACCCAAACACACTCTGGCTCGTCCTCGTAAGAGGTGGCTAGTGGGCGCCTTAGCTGTTCATACAGCAGTTATTAATCCTAAAGGGTACCGTGGCATCTGTTCACCCTTTGTTCACAGCCCCCAACTTCCAACATATGTTGTGCAGTTGCATGCATGCACACATGAGGGTAAAGTGCTTGTGTTGGCAGGGCCACACAGCCTTGGATGGATTCACAGCCACTGAGCTTAACGGCCTTTTAGAAATGGCTGGGACGTCGTGATTTTTGTACGGATGTCTGAATTTTAAATGAACCCAAATGCAGATTAAATATGCATCAGACACATTGAATCAGCGTCTGTAGACGACTAAATCTGACACATCTTGGTCCGAACACGGCAGATCCTGACTCAAATCTAGTTGGCATTTGTTTCTGTATGGTTTATTTGAATGAGTTGGCTCTGGATGAAGGCTGCGTTAAGTGACCGGTGGAGACACTAAGTGGTCGCGCTGTGACTCCGGCGTATCAAGGTGTGCATGTGAACAATGTTAAGTGACGCGTGCAAGCGAGGGGGAGGGTGTGAGCGAGCGAACGAGAACTCTTATTGCTTTAACATTTATGGTAAGCTATTTTAATAGCTCTCACATGCTGCATATAATCTCTGCGGGCTTGCGTCGTATGTTTCCAGTTTGATCGCAGACAGCGAGCCTCTGTGCTCTCTGACATCCTGTCACATGATTCAGCGACCGGTGTATCTCTGGTTGACCGGCCTCGTCTGCGGCGGGTGGAACATGTGATTAATTCCTTCTCTTATGGGACTTTTGTGGCTGTGGCCTGGGTTAAATCACAAAGAGGATGCAGGTCAAAGCCTACAGAGTAATATTACTCACGACAAGCCTCTGAAACGACCATCTAGACCAAGGTGCCTTGAAACACACAAATAAAGAAACTAGACATTGTTCGTGCAAAGTTGACTTCTTGACTTTTTTTAGTGTCCAAAATGAAGGGTTGGTTCTTCATCACAGGATAATGAATGTGCTAAATTTGTAATTTGCCCATTATATTTTGATATTGTGTACAATTTGTCACCAGAAAATCTTGGATACTACGGAGGTCATTAATGTAAGCAGCACATGTTATGGAAATCCCTCATAATATAGTTCAAATGTAGCCTATTTAATAATACAAGGACGTGATAGAAGGAAATAAACTAACTGGGTGTTCTAATTCCCATTCAGATTCAGGGCAAAGCTTCTTGATTTAGGTTCTGTTCAGGACAATGTGTGAAAAAAAAAAAAGTGCAAGTCCAGATGAGGGTCTCTCCAGGCTCGGTCTAATCTCTGCAGTTTAACTGACAAACCGTTATCAGACTATAGGCATTTGTTTACACTACACTGCCTCCAAGGCCTTCAGCCCACAAGGCGGTTTGGATTATCTGCTCACAAGCATCCTGCATGCGTGTTTCACACACACACACACACACACACACACACACACACACACACACACACACACACACACACACACACACCATATAATAACTGATTACTGAACTCCAGCCGCCACGCGAGCTGCCTTCCTGGTTCAACCGGCAGCTTTATCATAACGCCACACAGTCGGGTCTGCTGCACCTCAACGCTCAGATTGAAGACTTGATTTTGACCTTCTGTTTTTTAACCACTTTTAGGTATCAGTCCATTAACTGATATTAATTGTATACACCTCAATAATTGTAGTCCCTTATTGTCCTTAAAGGCACTTCTTCTCTTCATACACATGCTTTCTTCACCAATTTAGTGCAATATCTATTATATTCCACATCATTTGTAAATATTTTGCAGCGTTTTAGTGACCTGATAATAATCCGCAGTGGGTTAATTATCATTAGATGACTCAAAAATCACAAAAAAGACTCTTTATTTCCATGTTTTTGTGAAAGGATGTAGATCTTGCTCGGTCCGTGCTCTGCATGGGAGGCCAGCCAATCAGATGTCTTATCAATTCCCACCAGTTTACAGGCTGCAAACCAGATAGTGTGTGCAACTTCAAAGCCTTGCAGCGAGACATCAAACAGATGGAAAAGGTGCACGTCTGATAAAAATGTCTTTTTTTCCCTTCTTTGCCATGACTTCAGCCTTTTGTAGACATGTTTCTGTGGAGGAGACTCTATCCCACCTGCCAGCCAAGCACTGTATTTGTGAGAAATGCTCCTTTAACGTCACGTCTTAAATCATGACAGCCGACTGTTGATGTTGCTCTCTGGGCAGGTCTGCAGGATAAACATCCTGATTCTGAAATACCTCGATCTCCGCACATCCGTGTCTCCTCATGACTCACATCCATCCATGCATGCATCCATCCATCCATCCATCCATCCATCCATTCCTGCACACGGGCTGAGGAGAGGAAACCAATGTGTGGACCGGACACACAGAGAAAAAACACAGCCTTACCGTGATTGTCGTCATCCATACCGATTGTAGCAGTGTGACGGGAAGGTGTGTCCGGCTGAAACCTCAGCAGAAAAACATGTATTTTCACTGGATTTCTACGGAATTTCTTCTTCTTCTTCTTCGCTTTCCCCCGCTGAGAGACAGTCGAAGGAGCCGGTGGAGTGGAGCGGACCGCTGCGAAGACGTCAGCAGCTAGAATGGTATATATACATGTATGACGATATACAGATATAAATGGAACAGAGGTTCTTGATCGTATCAGAGGTATTTCAGTGGAGCGGGGCCGCGATGTGACACAGCGGCGGCGCTTCTCCCTCTCTGCTCGGCTCCATCCTCAGCTGTCCGCATTCACATTGGCTACGCTGCATCCACGGTGACGTCGTCAAGCCCCGCCCCCCGCCAACAGCAAACATTAGTTTACTCATAAAGAGTAAAAGTGCAATGTATTCAAATGGAAATGTTGAAATAAAGCATCACGAGTATCAGAATTGTACTTGTGCTACTTCTCTTGAATTAATATACTGAAGGCAACTGACGAATATTAAAGAAATCAAAGGAAATGTAAACATTTGCTGGAGTTACATCAGAGTCCAATAGGGCTTCAACGTTTTTCAGGACCCAATAATAACATGTAGTGCAGCCTTTTAGCAATGCCAGTCCTAATGATGTATATATACAATGTAATGTTGACGGATTCATATATTTATATAACATTTTTAATTAAAAATTGGCATTTCTACATCGCAATTTCACAACATAACATTTAATAATTAAGACGATTTATATTTGCTTATTATAGGTTGTATTAATTTAAATGTGTATTTTTGGACATACTTTTAAATTAAAAAAAAGTTTGGGATCAAATAATTTCGGAGACCCGCTGCAGTAACCCTGCGGACCCCTTTGGGGTCACGGACCCCCTGTTGAAGATCTCTGCAATAGGGCATCTATTAAGTAAACATGTTGGAAATAGATCCCCACCACAAATGTAGTATCTTATCAACCTATTTGGAAGTTAAATATAGGCTGGAGCAGCGTGTTAATGAATCATTACCCTGTGCATTGTAAGTAGATCTGACGGAGCACCTGCATGGTTGCACTCCTCACCCTTATTTGATTCAGAACACTTTGTCAAAATGGAGTTTTATTTCCTGCTTGGCTGGCCAGAACTGACTCTGTTGTAGTAATGTGAACAGTGCAAAGAGCTCCTAAAAACAACAAGATGTCACTTTTACAAGCTAGATAATGTCATAAATCAAAAGGTAATCTTTAAAAAAATGCACTTAATTCCACTATTTCATTTGAGATCTTGGATTTATTAATGTTTTATCCAATATAAGTAACAAAACAGTGCCCCCCGGGTCCATGTGTGCTGGAGCTTTCTGCATATCACACACACTTCCTCTGCTAAAAGGAAAAACCTGTAGAACATCAATACAAGTTAGTGACAGCTGGGCTGAGGGAGATGATATGATGGAAACTATTGTTTCCAAAGGGAACTTTCAGTCTCAATTTAGCATGAACTCAAGTTTTATTTTGACGCCACTTCAAATCTGCATATCAAACCAGTGAGGCAACAGCAACTGAACTTCTGACCACACACAAGGCTCTCCGGGTTGAACATTCAGCAGACACACAGCTTCATTTACAGCCTCTACAGAGCACTGAGACTTCCAGCCTGCGTTCAGTAACTCTAACAGGCTCCTCCGGTTCAGTCAGGGGTTAAACTCCTTAATCAATGAGGTGAAGGTAAACTGATAAGCAGACAACATATCAGGGGTGCCTTTGGTTTTCATTACAGAGCACATTTATCTGTTCACCTCCTGAAACTTTCCTAAAAAATTCTGTCAGCGGTGGTTCTCGGATTCTGATCTCATTCCGCCCTTTTCTTCTTGGTGATGGAGGCGTGAGGACAGGACAGGCTGTTGTCCAGAGAATAAAACAGCTCAGATACTTCCTGTCCCTGCCCATGTGAGCTCATGCCTCACTGAGGCAGAAACCAGCAGTGATGCACCGCAGGGCCGAATATGAAGGCAGGAGCCCGCGTGTGGCCCCAGCGTTCAGGAAGGGAGTTGTGCCGAGGACTCATTGTGCAGAACTGCAGGCAGACAATGGAAGAAAGTTACAGGAATGGAAGTGACGTCATCGGCCTGCCCTCCCTCATCCTCACTGTGATAGGAAATCTCATGTGACCTCTGTCACAAGTACAATTTTGAGTATTACCATTATAATGCTGCTTGATGCACTTCAGAGGGAAACCTTACCTACCTACCTACCTACCTACCTTATACTTAATTTACAAATACACACTATGGGAGCTTATATACTCAAATAACTAAGTGTTTAAACTTGATTTTGACATTAGGGAACATTAGTCAATAACGCCAGTATCTGACCTGTCTGGTCCCGTTCTCTGGACGGTTGTATATGCTAGAACTTAAGCACGCAGGTCTGGGTTTGAATTTGCTGGATTTTTCCTTTTGTTCGTGCAAAGTTTCGACTGTTATGCAACAACTATGGAAACTTGTAAATGCCTCCTTCTTTACTTTCCCTTCTGTGATCCAAGTCCACCTGCTGGCAGCCCAGCCATGCTGACATAACCGATGGATGCATTGTTTCATACAGCAGGAATCCCCTCAGCGTTACTGGAACGAGTGACGTAGAGGCTGGATTTAGTGTTTTTTGTTCATGATATAACACACCTAACTCTGAACTAAAGTATTGTTATTAAAGCTAAAACAAGAGAGAAATGGTAAAGTGTTTTCTTTGATCTTCACTTGTTTCCACGGCGACACATTTGATGCACTGGTATGTACAGCATACTATAGAGATATAGGATTAATGAATCAGCCTGTAATGGTAACATTATGAAATGGCCAAAGGTCAAAGAGTCGCCATGGTTTAATAACCCTCCCGTATTGATTAGTTCAGTCTCATAAAGGGGCTAAGTCTTATGACCCGGTCACATGCTGCACATACAGAAGCCGCTCTCTCCTTAGGGACCTAAAGATGACTTGAATTTCCTCAAAAACATATGCTTTTATGTTCTGTTCCAATACAGCAAATGAATGGTCTCACATGTCCCCCCCCCCCCCCCCCCCTTCATCGCTCACAAATACTGACTCCACAGCATTCGTTACCATTCATTTGTGGCTTCGTCCTGTAAATTCCTTCTCACGCCCTCTTAAAGGCTCGCCTGCGGCCAAGAACCAAACTTGAATCATGACATCTTCATTTACATCTCTCTTTTTGACTAATATTCTGCCGTGCAGCTCTCTGAATTGCTCATAAATAAAAAGGTAAAGGCGTGCAGATGTCCGGACCTTTCCAGTTTAAGTGGAACCAAAAAAGGGAGGCGTCAAGCACAAGCTCTCTCCACACACAATTCAATTAGCTCCCTCTAATCAATAAAACGCTGAGTATATTTGCCTGCTGTCTTCTGGGATTAAGAACATTTGGAAATTAAACATTTTTTCTCCCAAATGAACCAAGACATATCCAAGCTAACGTAATGGAATAGAAGGAGCAAGATCCCGCCTCTCTGACTCATTTTTGACCCATAAACTTGGCCTCGGTCCAACATCATATTTGCCTGCACACAAATGTAGTTATATTTACTTTCCCCCCATTTAAAAGCCATGCAGGAAACAAATGTTGGATGGATGTTTAACTGGAAGCAGGTTGCTACAAGGCAGCACATGTTAGAACATCTCAGGGAGGGGATGGACTGACCTCAAGCCTCTGTGAGAGTCGATGGACGTCCACGTGCATTACAGCAGTCTGATTACAGCTGGGCACATTTATGCATGCATGCTTGTGAGATGTACAGGGTCGGGCTGTGTGACTGTGTTAAGAAAAGTCAGGCGGATAATCGGGTGAAGACAGGATTCTGCGATTTATTAAACAGACATTCTGCACAGAAACTAATGCAAGTCGACAAATCTACAAGGAAAGATTTGATCATGGTGAGATTTCGATAGACCAGAATGCAATGCAGTCGCATGTACTTTATAAGCATGTGAAGACTTTATCATAAGCTACAGAGGACTGTGACTCCACACACCCTTATCACTAAAAGTTGCAGATTGTTTGAAGGATGGATATCATATTATTCGTTGTTTGTCTCTGTTTATTCCTATTTAAATGCATCAGTAATCACTTTTAAACCAGTGCAATGATTACATTATGTGTCCCAGTTATCCAGGTGAAATTAATTCATGCAGAACATTTGTTTGCTGCTATAAAAGACAAGATATTTTGCAGGCATTTTTTTTTTTTCATTTCAGCTTGAGGCCTTTCCCCCCCGTCCTGAACTTTCGCTGCACTCATGGAGGAAGTGACCCTGTCCTGTGTGGAAGCAGATCCATCCAGGGCAACTCTTGGCTGCAGTTGTTTGGCAGCGACACTGTAAGCAAGGAGCCTGCTTCATGACCCGTCCTGTTATATTGAGGTAGATGCTGAGAGAATTTCAGCCGTCTGTAATAGAGTCTGATTTATTTGAAGTGAGCCCTCCAATGTGTCTGTTTGTCAGGTACTGAAATACGTAGAGACATAACACGCTGCATTTATCCGGACTAGAACAATTCGGATAAATCCAATCTAGGTCTGGAAGGTTTATTTGAGTGTCGGGTTTTTGACAAATTCCTGAATCTGGTGAAAAACCATCTGCAGCAGTCCCACGCACATTCCCTGCTAATGCAAACACACGAGTCATGTGACATACTTCCTTTCTCACAATGGTGGAGAGAGTAGTAGAGAAGGAGACACACACACACACACACACACACACACACACACACACACAGAAAATGACACGGAGAACAAAAGAAACGAGGGTCATCGTTCCTACTGGAAGTAAAATGTTGCCATTTTGCTGGAAACTTCCCTTCACGTTCATTCCATTGACTCATCTCACACCTGAAACAGATCTGATTGAATGTGATTGTTGACGTGACTCATGGTTGAATGTCATGACACAGAAGAAGTCCCACTGATGACTCAAGCTCTGCGTATGCTGCGTGCCACTGCTCGTGCAAGGAGAGGACTCCTCCAAAAGTTCATTTTCAAGGAGCTTTAACATCTGCTTCCGCTGGCTAATAAACAAGCTGCACATAGAGCCACCTGAAACCAATCTGCTCAACATGCAGTCGGATGTTGGAGGCATGCAGGGAGCATCTACAGGCAGTTCACGGCTTTCACAGAATAAAACGGGAAGTTTCTTTTGCTGAGACATTTTCAGGTGCAGTTTGTTGTATTGGAGCAGCGTTTCTGTGCATTTATGAGCATATAGGTGTAGCGAGTGGGTGAGCTGGATAGAAAGGCCTTCACTGGTGGTAAAATGTTATTCTCTGATGCAACTGTGTGACATTTAAAAAAAAAAAAGCACCCTATCAGATCTGCGTTGTCCGAATCAGACTCGCCACCGCAGATAAATTCTCTGAAAATCCATCAAATGTTGCGGTTTGAGCTGCAGTTATCGAAAGGATCTTTTGACTGCAGCGTATAGGCCGAGCCTTGAGTTTATCATGTGGGAACTAGAGATAGCAGCAGCACAAATGCCAAAGCCTCTGGTTCAGCCATCTGCTTTATGATGATGAAATCCAGAGAGTGACTCGAGGATACTCTCATTCTTTAGCTTTCACTCCATTAGTAGTGTTGACTTTCTCCGCGTGGTATGATGGCGGACTTCCCGTGATCTCTGCCGTGAGTGCTGCTGTTTCAGAGCACATTCTGGCATTTAAAGCCTGCAGACAGTCAATCTGAGTCCATATGCAAATGAGAGCACCGTGACAGGGATCATTAAACCTGGGTGATTATTAAGAGAGCTAATGGTTGGACGTAATGATCCGGTAAAATGACTCTCCAAACTGCAGTGTGAAGGGAGGTGCACAAGGACCGAGGGGTGGCAGAGGAAGCAGGTGCAGGGCTGAGCGTGACAGTGCACAATAAACGCCTCACCATCACCGATCCTTCACAGCAATAGTCTGGCTTGTTGCAAACTCTGATGTGAAGTTCCAAGCCTTCTTCTGAAACCAGGCTAGCTGTTTAACTATAAACTAACCGAGCCACACACTCCATATTTAAGAGAGGCATCTTCCCATCTGACTCCCTGAAGAAACAAAAATGTCTTGAAATGTTGAATTGAAGTAACTTAATGACCCCACAATGCTTATTTAGATTATGTTGTGTTTTTACCCATAAAAGTGGCCTAGAGGATCTTTATATGAGTTTCCAAGCACAATCAGTGGAGCACAATTATTGTAACAAAGCTCCAATGAAGGCAAATCAAAAGCAAATAAAAAGATGGATTTGCTGCTAATTTGGATGCAACATTACACGCGGTCTAATGAAGGCGACCTTTTTAAAAAGCCCAGGGTTTGTAAAACTCATTGAAGACATTTTAAATTCTAAAATATGTGTTTTTTTTTTTTTGGAGATGTATGAATTCTTTCTCAGAGCATGAATTTAATGTCTTTTCTCAGCTTGACATCATGAGGCCCCACAGTGAGACTCCACTGTGTTTTACAGCCTCCCCGATGTGCCGGTGACTGCCTGGTTATCCTTCATTAAGCTCTCTTCTCTGCGTTTGCCCCCAACCAACCACCCCCCACCCCTCCACCATAACACACACACACACACACACACACACACACACACACACACACACACACACACACACACACACACACACACACACACACACGTAAAGACAGGATTACGTTTATCCTGTTAATGTGTTGTTTGCTGGAAAATCCCCCAATAACTATAACATATTTACTAATGTATTGGTGTGTGTGTGTGTGTGTGTGTGTGTGTGTGTGTGTGTGTGTGTGTGTGTGTGTGTGTGTGTGTGTGTGTGTGTGTGTGTGTGTGTGTGTGTGTGTTTTATTTTATATGTTTCAGCATTGAGTCTTGGACAGGAGAATGTGGTTTGACAGTAAAACTGTAAAATTGAAAAATGCTGCCCTCTCGTGTTCACATGCCAAACTGCAGAGGGTTTTTTTTTTCAATCAATGGTCCATACTCCATTACAGATAAAAGTCAAACATCAAGTCGTTCAAACATCTACTCATGTAAAAGAACAAAGGTATTATGAGCAGCAGAATAAAAAGTTATATTACTCGTTACACAGAATGTATTTTTATATTTTTTTATATTTTTTCTGAAATGTAGTTGAGTAGAAGTATGACGATAATGATTTTTGCATTTTTCATTTATTCAAAACATCGAGTATTTGAGATCCCCGTCTTATCTACACCAATAATTAAGAGAGAAAATCCTTGAACTTGAGAATAAAATAAATATCTAACATGAGCAGAAAACGTATTTGCTTGCAAATAATCGCGTTTATCTGACAGCTACGGATACTAGTTTCTAAAGATAATTAATCATCTGCAATATTAAAATTCGTCATTCTATTAATTGGTGGAAATGCTTTCAAGCATTTCCAACCTATGTTATCCTAATCTTTATTTTTCTTTTTCTTCTTCCGTACGTTTTTTGGTCGCCTCTAGCTTCTGCATACTTTCAGCTACAAAAACCATTCAGCTATCAAAATGTTCAGCTTTTTCAGCTTTTTCCGGGACATCTTCAACATTTTTTCAGCCTTTCATACTTTTTAATATATTCAGCCTTTTCCATATTTTTTTTTCAATGCATTCCTATGGAGATCAGCCTAAAAACCTCTTTAACATGCTCCTCTTTGAAAAGCATGGCAGTCTGCATACTTCCACCTACAGACGTCATTCAAATTTTAAAACATTCACAAAACCTTCAGCTATTCAGCTATTACTTTTCATTGTGATATCTATTACAGTTTTTAAATTATCAGTGTTTAAATATGATGCTGTTTTCAGACTTTTTTTGAGTTTTCAATGGGTGTGTATTGCGCGGAACCTTCTGGGCTAGAGTGCGTGACATCATCAGTTAGAGTGTGAGGGCTTCTCAGAGTTTTTTCCTTTCCAAACTCCTCCCGGCCACGATCTTCACTCTACAGACGTGATATTTTCCAATTTTGTAGACAAACTTGTCCTGTCTCTCACAATGTGCTCAAAATCTCTGTGAGTTTTACAGAATTTGAACTAGCAACCTCTAAGCGCGGCCAAGTCTCTTTTTTTCCTCATCCGCTCTAATGTTAATTGAGAAGCAGATTTTCAAAGAAACCTGATATGAACAGCATTTTCTAACTCGCCCTAGCGTCCACATTTCTGACACTAGGAAAAAATAACAGTCATCAGTGTCTTCAGCCGAGTCTTGTGGCGCTAACGGTCCGAAAATTTTGGCGATAGGAGTTTCGGTGTGAGCGTGGCATGCTTTTGTTCGGACCCATGCGCAGAGGGGGAATTGAGCGATAGAGAGAAGCAGAGAGACGCTCCAAAGCAGTCATACACACGCAGCAAGGGCCGTTGCCATGGTGACAGCACTGTGTGGCACTGATCTTCATAACTGACAGCAGGTGTGCTCTGATTGGAGGACAGGAATGTACTAAAACTACATTAGTAGTGGGATATGTAGTTTTTTTAGTCAAACCTCTTCAGCTCAGCCATACTTTCACCTAGAAACTCCATTTAAACTTTAAAATGGAGTACTCGGTAGTACTTGAGTGACAGCTGAGTTCAGTGACCTGTACCTAGTAGTTCTCAGTACTTGAGTCTCAGTAGTACTCGGTAGTACTCGGTAGTACTCGGTAGTGCTCGGCAGTACTTGAGTGACAGCTGAGTTCAGTGACATGTATTGGCTAACAGACACACACAGACACACACACACACAAACAGATAGAAAGACAGACAGACAGAGAGAGAGAGAAAGCGGGACAGACACAGAAAGAGATAGGGACAGACAGAGACAGAGGGACAGACACAGAGACAGAGGGACAGACAGAGAGACAGAGAGAGAGAGGGACAGACACAGAAAGAGATAGGGACAGACACAGAGACAGAGGGACAGACAGAGAGCGTGATGGACAGATAGATGACATATGACATCATGACATATGACATCGTCAGCGTGATGGACAGATAGAGAGAGGGGGGGACTGACAGACAGAGTGACAGACAGACAGAGAGTGAGTGAGACAGAGAGAGACACACAGAGAGAGAGAGACAGACAGAGAGTGAGACATTAGAGAGAAAGAGAGAGAGAGAGAGAGAGGGACAGACATTCAGCTTTTTCATACTTTTCACATATTCAGCTTTTTGAATATTCTCTTCAGCTATTCAGCTTTTTCATACTTTTCACATATTCAGCTTTTTGAATATTCTCTACAGCTATTCAGCTTTTTAAAACTTTTTGCATATTCAACTTTTTGAATATTCCCCTCAGCTATTCAGCTTTTTCAAACTTTTCAAATATTCAGCTTTTTTTAATATTCTCTTCAAATATTCAGCTTTTTCATACTTTTGCACATATTCAGCTTTTTTAATATTCTCCTCAACTATTCAGCTTTTTCATACTTTTGCACATATTCAGCTTTTTTTATATTCTCTTCAAATATTCAGCTTTTTTAATATTTTCTTCAAATATTCAGCTTTTTTAATATTTTCTTCAAATATTCTGCTTTTTTTTCAATGTTGCTTCAGCATTAAAGCATTTCCACGTATTTCCGCAGGAAATGCATTTTCTAGTTGTGAATAGTTATCCAGTGATAATATCCAGGTATAATTATATAACTAACTATAATGTGGTCTATTCTGCTGCATTGTACAAAAGTTGTGTTTTATTATATTGTGTTTTATTATTTTATTGTGTTGCAATTTTTACTTGGGAAAATGGAAAATATTCCTTCCTTCCACGCATTTACAAACTGGATTCGGGACTTTGGTTCTCGTCATTGAACTGTCTTATCCCTGTTCCGCCGGTAGATGGCGGTGTTTGACCGTCCCGCTCTGACCGGATGTGACTTGCTGGGATCTTGGAGCTGCAGCCTCCAAACTGTGGGCGTTTTTTTCCTTCAATCTTTCCTCCAGAGTTTTTTTTTCCTGGGTGTTGCCTGCCTGGATTACAACTTGGGAGTTTCGCCGGTTGGTGTGCAGAGAGGGAGCGACAACATTTTAATAACTTTTCCGACCGCATTCGAGGCCCCTCTCGGTTTATTTACGTCGTCGCTTCCCATCGCCGCCGGGCAGGTTTTATTGTAGCCGCCGTTAGCTAGCTAAGCTAACTGAGCTCGAACTGCCGTGACGTTGGCTGGGTGGCTAGCGAGAGAGGCGTCCGATGCAGGCCATTAAGTGTGTGGTGGTGGGGGACGGGTACGTGAAATCATCTCTTTATCCTTCCTTTGACGTCCTACATGTTCCCAGTTTGTCTCGTGTGATGTTAAACTGGCTGTTTTCGTTGACCCCGTTACCAACAGTTGTCTGGCGGCTAGCAAGCCTCGGATAACGTGCCAACTTGACAGCTGTTGTTGTGCCTGCTCTCCGGTCCAGCTGGGTCAGACAGATTTATCTCCGTGCTCCGGTTAGATGGGACTGAACGGGTCAAAGCGTGTCAAGTATTAGACACGACGCAGGCCGCCTCGTTGCCCGTTAGCTGCTGGATATCTCGTCCTATATGGAAGTTCTTGGATTGTTCGCTATTTATCTCAAAACTATTGTGCATGTTTGTCTTTAACCAGACAGCATTTTGAAGCCTTGGAATAACTTATTCCATACATTATTATTTTAAGGAATGTCAAAATTACAAAGAAATCCCAATTCAAATGAATAGGAAGCCGTTTTTTAACTGATTGTTGACCAGAAGGTTTACTCCATAATCCAAAGTGCCCAATCAATATGAAATTATATAAAAGAGAACCAATTCATGCATTTATAGCCAGTAAATGTTTGCTATTTTTTACGTGATACACTTCTTAAAACTTCTAAAAACTTAACTGACCTCACAGAATGCCTCATTCCTCCTTAAGGCATGAAATGTGCAAAAGCAGCTGTTGTAAAATATTTTTTTCTGTGGGGAGAAAAGGAGAAAATGTCTGGAATTATTTGACCTAAGAATCCAACTTTAAACGTAATTAAATAAAATAATTCAAATAGGACAATACAATTTTTCCAGATTCTTTAATGCTATTCATTCTCAGGTAGTATTCTGACGTGGGCAGTATTAATGCTATGTTTTATGCGGACAGATTCAGCACTTTTTGGGATTCATACCTGATTAGATTTAAGGAGGTATAAACCATTCTTTAGCTCATGGACACGGTCACTGCTACTCTACAACACTGTCTTCTTAAAGCAGACCTTAAAACTAGCAACGTCACACTTGAAAGATATCGGACATGATAACACAATCACAAGTTTGCAGTATAAAACGAATGACCCTGCAATCAAGATTACTTTACTTCCTCTTTAACTTTCTATTGTTTAATCAGACTGTGAGGGAACTGTATTTTTTGAGAAGTATGTATTTGATGCTTCTTAAAGTCAATGCAGACTGCAAAAATTCACAAAAAAAATATGAATGACTATCATCATTTTCTTTTCTCTGTTTATCTTTTCTCATCTCCGTTCTGATCCCAGGGCTGTGGGTAAAACATGCCTGCTCATCAGCTACACTACCAATGCTTTCCCGGGAGAGTACATCCCCACAGTGTAAGTAACACACACAAACACACCCCTCATCAACACCTGTGATATGGAGGCGAGACAGTTGTTGAGAAATGGATTAACATCTGTGCACAACTTTATCTCTTCACTGTATTGGACATTAAGATAATATAGAACTTTATCTATTGAGTGGGAAATGGTTGAAACACACTATGCCTTATCTGGAGAATAATCTCCCCCTCCCTTCCTACAGCTTTGACAACTACTCCGCCAATGTGATGGTTGATGGGAAACCAGTCAACCTGGGCTTGTGGGATACGGCAGGACAGGAGGACTACGACAGGCTCAGGCCTCTGTCCTACCCACAGACGGTATGTCTATGCATTCACGCACACTAGTAACTCAGCCAGACAATGTCAGCATGAACACTCTTTTTCACTTTGCCAGCATTGATTGATAAGACAAGAGTCTTTGCACTCAGCAGAGTAGAGCCATGTATCCATAGTACCTATACACTGTGTGGAGGAAATGAAAGGGAGCTCTTGTTTGCACTTTGTCCTGACAACAAACTGGCCTCTGTGCCAACGACTCACAGGGAGCTGCTGGTCGGAGTCAGTGTGTATTAAACCAACAGAGTCCAGATTTGTCTAGTTTGGTGAACCTTCGTGTCTGAACATTTGGCGTCTTATTAAGTCAATATTGTGTGCTATCTGTTTATTCTCAGCGTCATGGTGTTGATTTATTCTAATGTTAAGATTCTTGTCCACAGTGTAAGTTAAGGTGTCGTGTGTGTTTATGCTTTTATCGGTTTTCCCTCCTCAGGATGTGTTCCTGATTTGCTTTTCACTCGTCAGTCCAGCCTCGTTTGAAAACGTCCGTGCCAAGGTGAGGACAACCTGCTCTTTATTTCTGCAGTGTGTCACATCTGCCAATAGAGGGAACATCAGGTCCGCCATTAGACACGTACCAATCTGAACCTAACGGAGACAGAAAGTTGAAATGAAAACGATTTATCTGAAAAACGATGTATAAATATATTGTGTTATAAAATGCTAAATTGAATATACATTTTTCTGTCCATTCATATACTTTAACTTGGCCCTTTGTTTACACAATTCTCATTTGCATTAAATTCTCATTGTATTGCAATTGTCAATGCACTCCCATACTGTCCATCCGCATCCTGCATTCATGACCCTGTCCCCTTCTCTCCCCCCTCAGTGGTACCCTGAGGTGAGACACCACTGCCCCAACACACCCATCATCCTGGTGGGCACCAAGCTGGACCTGAGAGACGACAAGGACACTATAGAAAAACTCAAGGAGAAGAAACTCACCCCGATCATCTACCCTCAGGGCTTGGCCATGGCCAAAGAAATAAGTAAGTTCAGACAGCATAACTGAAATATGCTTTACTATAACATCATGCGACTGCTGCTCGTTCATTAACACAATAAAATAATACTGTAGAACAACACAATACTTAAAAACAAATACCTTTAATTCAACCGAAAGACACATTGCAGCTTTATGCAGTCATCTCAGCTGAGTACAGAGAAATATGAGGCCGAGTCCTTCTGAGTCATGGAGCTGCCCTCGCTTATGTCGGAGCACAACCCATGATGGGGTGGGGCTGCCGGTCCTGGGCAGAGGCCTTGGCAGGCTGCGTTATGTGCTGCTGGAAAGGCAGTAAGTAATGCAACCTCAAAACACAACTGTGTCGTTATCGAGGGCCTGCAAACGTGACTTTGAGGTACGTCTGCACTCTCGTGCAGGCACACACATGGGGATGAGGAGACGCGTGTGCACCGTCCGCATGAGGCGTAAACCAAGAGCAGCACTCGTGGACTCGTCACAACATAATTTAATTTATTATTGGAAGTAAAAGACGCCTCCCATTCAAGGTTTTTCCAGGCACGGCCATCATCATCATAGATATAAATGAATTTACATTTCATCGGCAAAATATGTTTCATTCTGTTTCTCATCAGTTCAAGGCGTTTTCCTCTGAGTCTGTTAAAAGAGACCAGATATTAGGCCTCTGACCTGGAAAAGAGTTATTATGAAATAAACTAGCTGAAATGGTCCAGACGGGGACTCAGTATTGTTGTTTCCCTCCGCTGTGAGTTCATCCAGGCTGTGTCGTAAACTGAGGGCTTGTCACTCAGCACCATTAGTGCCCTGGAGGTCATGAGAAGCATTTAGTTTTAGAGTTTATCAGTGGAAATATATCTCTTCAAAGTTATTATGTTCCAATGTTCTTCATCTTTCTGTAACCATCTATCTAGTCCACTCTGCAGTATGTACTTGGAGAATGAATTACCTGTGGAAGGGACCATTAATCCTGCATTTTATTTCCTTATATTGTATTACATTACATTGTTAATGTAGTACAATATATTACAGTTGTTGCATTTGACATATGGTTACACACTGCTCTCTGACACTGAAAGATGTTTGTTTGATGGATGATATGTTAAAGTTTATGTATGATGATGGCGGCATGGGATGAAGTCAAACTGGTTTGATGACTCATTCCTCTGCTTTTTCTGCCCACCAGGTTCAGTGAAATATCTGGAGTGCTCTGCTTTGACACAGCGTGGCCTTAAGACAGTGTTTGACGAAGCCATCAGGGCGGTCCTGTGCCCTCCACCCGTCAAGAAGCGGAAGAGGAAGTGCAGGTTATTGTAATGGAGAACCACAGGGAGAAGACAAACACTCGCCTACACTCAGACGGACGAAGATGATGGCCGGGTGCCCCAAATATCTATTCACCCCGTGTCCTTGCTTACATAGAAGCTCTGGTAGATCAGACTTCCGTCTGAAAGAACTTCACAGATTTAAGCAGTGCTGAATGTTTCCTTGTCGGATCTGGTTTCAGTTTGCTCACATCTGTTTCGTCCTTTCAGATGAACTGGAATGAAGTGACTTTGCTAAGGCCTTGGGGAACGTGAGGGTGGGGGATTTGATCAGGGATCTGGGGTTAATTAATGAAGGAAGAGGGAGGATTTCACAAAAAGCATTTGTGTCTTTTTTCTCAGACGTGAAGAAACACTACTTGAATGTGATTTTTATCATGAAATAACCGTAGATTTAACTCTATTTGAGAAGGAGGTCCTGCACTGCACTCTCTCCCCTACACACTAAGAGATTCCTGCTGCCTTGATGAAATTTTACTTTAAGGAAGAATGTTGTTTGAAGCTCTAATTTCTCCTTTTTTTATTATTAGTCTCATGTCAGCTGTGATTGATGGTTTTGTTTACATGTGTCATCAGACTAGACTGAGGTTGCCAAAACTCAGTCAATGGCAATCACTCTGTAGTCACTCCATGGACACTAACATGTATTTTAATTTTGTCTTAAACTGTACCAGATACCACAATGCAGTCATATGGAAACAGTTTAACCCTTTTTTTTTTTGTAGCAGCTGTTAAAATAAGTAATAATTACTAGTCTCTACAATTAACGAGCATTTAAAACGCAGTCTCTAATAGATATCTAACATTGATTGTCTTGTTTTGTTCCTTAAAGCTTTCTAGGTGAATCCATTGTTCTCTTCATGCTACATGTTCAGTCAACACACAGTATTTCACGTGAAGGTGCAGTGCAGCCAGGGTTGCTGTGCTGCTTCGTTCTCCGTCTATCTGTAAAGGTTACGTCATTTCAAGCTGTCGCTAAGTTCGTTTCGACCCCATCTGTCCCCGTGCTATATGAAGTCTACGAGCGAGTGTGTTCACACACTTGATTTGAAGGTCTTTGTTGTACATCGCGAGCATCAACTGTTCAGAAAATGCATTTCGTTTTAAAATGAGCAATGATCAATTTGCATGGGTGCTCTGAGAACCACTGTAAATCTGGACTCATTTTATCAGTGTTTTAATGCTGCAGTGGAAGTGCACACTTGGATTTACTTTCTTGCTGAATGTGGTTTGTTTTCACATAGTCATAGGGATTTTTTTTTAAAGCAAATAAATTAATCAAAAATGCTCTGTTGAATTTATCATTTTTGTCCAAACATACTAGTTCGGGGTAATAAGTAAAACAGCAAGTAGGGTTATTTCCTTCCCACTGTCTGTAACATCACATATTTCCCAGATACCAACGAGATGTCCTCATAGTCTAAAAATGTTACGGAATTTGACATAAAATTGTCCAAACAAGCAAATCTTTACTTTTGAGACACTGGAACCAGGAAAGGCTTTTGCATTTTTAGCCATGGTAGCTGGATGGCAATGTGGGTCAGTTCACCACATCCTATAGCGCCACCAGCAGGTCAGCATTTAGCTTTGTCCAACATTGGATTATGACAAAATATTAATATAGACATACCATTGCCAGCTTTTTGTCGACATACTATACTATGACTTTTTAATTACTTTTTGTCAAAATACTATACTATGACTTTTTAATTACTTTTTGTCAAAATACTATACTATGACTTTTCAATTACTTTTTTGTCAAAATATTATACTATGACTTTTCAATTACTTTTTGTCAAAATACTATACTATGACTTTTTAATTTTTGTCAAAATACTATACTATGACTTTTTAATTTGTCAAAATACTATACTATGACTTCAATTACTTTTTTGTCAAAATATTATACTATGACTTTTTAATTACTTTTTGTCAAAATACTATACTATGATTTTTTAATTACTTTTCGTCAAAATTCTATACTGATTTTTTAATTACTTTTTGTCAAAATACTATACTATGACTTTTTAATGACTTTTTGTCAAAATACTATACTATGATTTTTCAATTACTTTTTTGTCAAAATATTATACTATGACTTTTCAATTACTTTTTGTCAAAATACTATACTATGACTTTTTAATTTTTGTCAAAATACTATACTATGACTTTTCAATTACTTTTTTGTCAAAATATTATACTATGACTTTTTAATTACTTTTTGTCAAAATACTATACTATGATTTTTTAATTACTTTTTGTCAAAATTCTATACTGATTTTTTAATTACTTTTTGTCAAAATACTATACTATGACTTTTTAATTACTTTTTGTCAAAATACTATACTATGACTTTTTAATGACTTTTTGTCAAAATACTATACTATGATTTTTTAATTACTTTTTGTCAAAATTCTATACTGATTTTTTAATGACTTTTTGTCAAAATACTATACTATGATTTTTTAATTACTTTTTGTCGATATTCTATACTGATTTTTTAATTACTTTTTAATTACTTTTTGTCAAAATACTATACTACAACTAATTACTTTTTGTCTACACAATCCAGAAAGAAATGCAACAATATGTCTGTGAAATTTTATATTCACAGTATATTATATTTTGTCTTTGGTGGTCTTTTGTCTTATTGGTGTTTCCTAATCATAAACGGTGTTTCATCGAGCATCAACATTGTTGCGGAGGCAGTTGAGCTACTTCTGATTCACCTCCCTGTGTTTCGCAGCTTGTTTCTTTAGCTGAAACCAAACATTTAAATATTTTTTCTTTTGTCATTGATTTTGTCACAAAAATGTAAATGCAATATACTCAGTGCTCTGATTCACTGAGTGCATTTGAAATTGTGGCTTAAAGAATGCTCACAAAATGGAAACTAAAAATGAAATGTCAGAGTGCCTTTCCCACTTTAATATAGCCATACAAGTATGTGAAAATATTGATGCAGATTGGATTACATATTACATTATATAACATACATGTAAAATGATGATATTGTGGAATGACATTTTCATTTTCAAGTTTACATTAATAAAGTCCCCCATAGGCTTCCATATCATTTGAAAAAATCTAAACATTTCTTCTTCTAGCATCAGCAAGCACATGTAACACAGTTCATTAACTCAATATTGATTAATCGTGTTAGCTTACAATAACAACTATTATTTGTGTATCAAGCAGCTTCATTGGTATTAAAATATATTATTTCCTTTCATGTCTTCTGTTGTCTTGATCTCGATCACCTTGTGTGCCATGAAGGTCAAACAAAGAGGTCAGGATTGAAATACATGGCCACTTCAGACTTGGCTGGATTTGGCTTTCCATTTGTCAAATACCAGCTTAGCAGACACTGCATCTTCAACTCCCATTCCTGTTGGACAACAAACAAAACAAGTCTAAATGTACTGAATTGGAAGACATTAACTACATTCCCTAAATATGGACTTGGCATGCATACCGCCAAGGCTTACCAAGGGATTTGAACACGGTTGTCTTCTCTCTGTGGGCAGGTTTTGTCCCATTAATAACATCTCCCAGCTCTGCAAACACCTCGGCCTGAAACGAGGGATCTACAATCACATTTGCTTCTACACACACTCTGCAAAGTCGGCCAATAAGAGACATTTCATTGAACTCATTGAGGCGATTAGAAAGCAGAATGACTAACTGACCCCGGAGAGGATGACGTCACCAGACTCGCACTTTGCTCCCTCCCTGCTGTCGGTGTACACCACCGCCTCCTTCATCAACACGTCGTCCAGCTCCCGCCAGTCCGGCCTGCAAGCTCCCACCGCTGCTCAGCAACAGGATGGAAATCACAGCAGGGGGGAAAAACGATTTCCTCTTTAATATCGTGTTGTGTGTGTGGGTTGTTTCTTCTCACCTGCCACGTGGGCTCCTGGTTTGACCCACTGACCAAACAGCACTGGCTCTGTATTTCTGGTTACCGTCACTACGACGTCTGCTCCTCTCACCGCCTCCTCTACGGACACGTACGGCGTCACCGCACCGCTGACGGAGCGGCAAAACCTCTCTGCTCCCTGTCTTGTGTGGCTCCACACACGCAACTGTGGTGAGGAGGCCATCAGGGACGTGTGAGAGTTTATTACAACAACCATGACATCATTCCATTAGTTGTTAATAAACTAAAGTCATGGGCTTTTAAAAGGTGATGCACTTTATATCACCATGCAGTGTTGGTGGTTTTGGCCTCCTTTAGGTCCCTAATATGAGATTAGTACCAACATGAGACCAGTATCCCACTTGTGCTTACATTGCCCTCTTGGATAAACAGACTTCTGTTTAGATGTGTTGTTCTTCCACTCACCAGTCGTTATGCTTACCTCTTTGAATGCAAACGTTTCTGTGAAGACGTTGTAATGACTCAAGGCCTGTTTGCCAGTCCCCAGGATGGCCAACACCTCCGCGTCAGGGCGCATCAGCAGCTGTGGGACACAAATACAGCAGGACGGTGTCAAAGTTAGAACAACGCTGCAACATTATACATAGGCATTAATTAATGTTGGGAAAATCTAAGTACCTTGGCAGAGATGGCCGAAGCCGCCGCTGTCCTCATGGCTGTGATGACCTCTCCATCCATGACCTGCAGGTTGGAAACATATTCGTTAGTTTAGAGCGTTTTCATGCTGGTTCATTGATTACAGCTTCTTCATAAAGAGTCATGCGTTAGTTTTACCCACAGCCATCACATTCCCATACTCCGGGTCCAGCAGCAACACCGTGGCTTGCGTGGCGGGCAAAGTGGAACCGTCCTCCCGCTTGTAGAAACACACGCACTTCGTGCACAGGACTCCGTCGTTCTCCATGTATGTAGGCATTAATCCCATGAAGCTGTACGGGCGACAGTGTGTTAATGTTTAATGTGCATCACTAAACTGGAAGTACAGAGCGGAGCCTACCCGTGGTGTTTCTGCAGGGGCAGCGTGGTGCGCACTGGCTGGATCACCTCTGCGCTTTCTCGCCTGGAGAACTTCCCCAAAGCTTCCTCCAGACGGGGGAGCAGCTCCCGGTAAAGCAACAGCCGCTCCACCTCACTCTTCCATATGACAGCAGGAGGCCCGGCCATGGCGTCTCTAGATAGTCTATCCAAATGCAAACTGAGCTGCGGCCGGTCACACAACTGGCAGCGGGTTTGTTGGAGTAAGCGTTCCACACATGCGCAGTAGACCACTGCGTGACCAAGTGGCGCTGAGGCCAAGTTCGGGGTAGAACTTCCCTCTAAATATAATATAATATAAATATAATATATAATAATATAATATACAGCACTACTGAAGGACGACTTCTACCCTAGAGAACAGGGTAATCAAAAGTACTCAAAGTAAAAATGATCACTTTCTACTGACTGTTTTCACATACACATAAATAAGAAAAGGTATTGAGCCTGTTTTTAATGTAAGGTGTACAGTAGCTTTTTGTTTTAAGATATAGGGAGTAAAAGTAAAAAGTTGTCAGAAAATAAGTGAAGTACAGACACCTGAAAATGCTACTTAAGCATGTACATACAAATGACCTCTGCAGCACCACTTGTGGCTGAAATTCATATTAATTCCCCAATACATAGATTCTTATATTATAAATGACTCCGGATGTTAAAGATATTGTTAAAAGTTAAGGAAAAGATGAATCATTGAAGTGAAAAAAACACCACATCAGGTTTAAATAAAAAAGGATTTTATTATGAATCAGGTGATGCCTTGGCAAACTGACACACACTTAAGTTCATACACTGTCCTAAGAAGTATAAAAAGAAAAACAATTCTTGTCATGCATGACTTTTTTTTAAATCAAACTGAAGAATATTCCCAATCTGGAATTTTGGTTCCCCCTATTTTCCAAGGAGACTTTGTCACAACAGTGCAAGAGAAATCAGACGAGCAGTCTCTCGATAGACAGCTGAACAGACTGAATCTGCGGCTTCAGCTGAGAACCCTCCTTTATGGTGACCGAGGTAGCAATGACGGGGCGAGACACCCCGCAGGCCCGGCCAAGGGCCTGCTTGGAGCGGACAAACACGTACGGGACGTTCTTGTCCTCGCAGAGCAGCGGCAGGTGGAGGATGATCTCCAGTGGTTCGGCATCAGCAGCCATCACAATAAACTCAGAGATGCCTCTGTTCAGGGTTTTAGTGGCTGCAGAAAAAAAAGATCAGAGTTGGTACAGTGTATGCGTCAACAGTATTATTAATTGTACTCACATTTTGGCAGACGTTAACTGATAGTCTGTTTTTTATAACTAAATATTTGATTGCAACTTCCAAGAAAACAAAGCAACATCACTAAATTACTTGGCAATCGACAGACAATCCTCGTATTTGTATGTGTGCTTGTTTACCAGAGACCACGTTTCACACACTGTTCTGACGTCACATTAATCTACAAGTGGTGGATAAATAAACGACCTGCTTGTACGTGAAACCAATGATTATAGTTAGATTTAGTCCAAAGATGAAGGCTTCCTCACCTTCGTTAGCCCCCTTTCTCAGCTGCTTGTAGTTTGAGGCTTGCTGCACCAGGTCCAGGATGGTTTTGGACAGCGTGGCGTCGGCCAGCGGGTAGGCCTTCGGGTTCACTTGGGGTTCAGTCTGGTCAAATTACAAAAACAAAATAAAAACACACTCAAAACGGGAACGCTGCGTATAAAGTAAACGAACACGAGTATGTTGCGAGTGAAACACAGCTCTCTGGGCAGGCTAGTCACTTCAGCTAACGTTAGCTAATAGTTAGCTAGCCTGTTAGCCTAACTCAGAACAGCAACACTCACCATCGTAAACAGTCGTTTCTCGTATTTCGGCCCTCTCGGCGAAATGCTTCACGGAGGATTGTTCTTTCAACCTGTGTTAGAAAGGCCAACAATGACACAAGATGTGTTTTCTAATAGTTACAGATCTGTGGCGCTATAAACTCTCTGAGCTCTGTTGCATGCAGCCAGTCCTAAACGTTCACCGCACGTGTGGAAGAACGCGCATGCGCAATGAAGGCATCAGCTCAAAACGACAGGAAGTGCTTGTCCCCTGTTTACGTTTTATATTATAGGTATAGCCAATGGATGGGTGTTAAAATAATCGATGATGTGAAAACATTTTAAGCTGTACCCAATACATAAATATTGATTATACCAATATTATAAGAACAGCAAATAGCAAAAAAGTGAATAAATCCGATTCATATAGCGCTTAATAAGTGCGTCACAATAAACAAAGTGCAGGTAAAACCAAACATTATCAATATTATAATAAAAACAAAGCAAAACATACAGAAGTATGACACATATACACAGATATACACACAAAACATGAAATTAAAGACAGAGACAGAGGTCTACCCAAAAGTCAGCTTAAATAAATGGGTCTTAAGGTGCCCTGTAAAGACTTCCACAGTATCAGCAAACCTAATCAGTTATATCAACACAGCACGATAATGATAGAAGTAAGAATTATAACAAAAACATCAGATTCTATAAAATATAATGATTATTAGAAGTAGCTTATTTTATATTTCAAGTAAATTAAAACAAACATATATACATACATACATACTTCTGTATTTTATCGAGGCCTATGTGAACATGTCTCAATATTTACTGTACTTACTAAAAAATATTTGTACATTAAGTATTTTATTTCGTTTCCTGTATTTTTTTATGCCCAGTATTTTTTTTTTTATATGTACTTTTGTGTGTCATGAGACATGGATGTTAAAACAATCCCAGGGGGAGTAAACAGCGCAGTGCAGGAGAAATAGCAAGAACGACCATAATGAATGACAAAAAATTATATGAATAAATAAAAACATATTGCAATTGATTAAAGTAATTAATAATTTGCAGTATTTAGAGCTTTGTTGATGATTGAAGATTACTGCTTGTAAGCCTGGAATTATCTTACCATAAACTTTTAGTACAATGCCAAAGCAAAAGTGGCAACAGGTTGTAGAGAAACAACATAATGTATTCATGTATTTAGTTATTGTACAGTTTGGGGTTGTGTGCTATTCGCCTCCGTGGCAACAGAGGGCGCACGCACATTGGCTCGGCGGTACTTTTGCGAGCAAAGAACGCGCTGGGGATTGTGGGTAGGGCACTTTCAGGCCAGCCATATTGCTCTAACGTCCTGACTGAAGGAGAGTCGGGGCGATGAAGGGGATTCGGGGAATTAGTCAGCTCTCGGTGAGGATTCCGTTAACGTATCCTGTATATTTGTGTGTCGGAGAAGCTGCACTAGTCCGTTACGTTCTTTGTGTGATTGTCGGTTGTGTATAAAAACAGTCAGGGTCGTGTCCGGACGAGGTGTGATGAAGAGGAGACGAGGAAGCAGCTCGTCGTGACTATGTGCTTATAACCTAACATACACAATAAACGGGTCATGAGACATTAAACGTACTGTTGAACCCAAAGTCACTCAACTCGGAGTCTCAGAAGTGACCGCTGGCTTCTCGAGGACTCGATTCATCTTCCGCTCCTCAACCTATGTTGACGTCAGCTCAGGCTCGTGCGGCTATCGTACATCGCTATTCTACATATATTAAACTTAATTAACACCTGCGACTTGGGTTGTTGTAACCAAACTAACCCTATGTGGTGATAAACCAGCTCAACAACCTGCACTACATTAATTTATATATGAATACATAAAAACAAGTGAACGTGTACGTCTGTCTGTGTATTGACATTAGAGCACAGAACCAATAGATCTAAAACGATTTGTGGCTGATTTTCCATTTTTTGTGAAAAGTCTGCAATGAAGTTTGTTTTGGAGTTACCCAGTTGTCATGGAATTCTAGATGTTTCTGAGCACTTCTCATTCATGTTGGCCTAATCACAAAAACAATATGTGCTGAAGAAGATCATCCGAATGCTCAAGCATCATTTTGTCACATCATTTTGGTGTGATTTCCTTCCTCCTCAAACTGCCCTTGCATGGGTCAGCAACACATTTAATGTCCCACCTTCCCGTGTTCTTGTTTTCCCCAGAAGAGGCTTTACGCGGCCCAGGCTGCCCGTAAGGTGGAGTTCACTGGGGCTGCCGAGCACGTAAAGTTTCAGCCGCAGGATGTGCAGGTCAGTGGTTGTTGACTTGTGTTTCTTCTCCAACAGAGACGGTTCCATGTGGGCGCCGGAACAGGCCAGTCACTTGTCCGGCCCCTGGCTGGCCTCAAGCTCTCTCCGGGGGCTGGCCACTCCTTTCAGGACATCCACGTATGTTGGGGATGAGGATGGGATGGCCCGGGTCCACATGGTGTGGTTTCAAGTCTTAGAATGAAGAGAGAGGAAAATACATATTACTTATATTTAATGCTTAAGCTGTTTAAGCATTTTAAAAGTGTGAATTCAGGCCTATTTGTTGAAATGTCTATCTTTTCTATATTTAATGGAAATGGTTAACCAACAGAATATCTCCATATGTGCCGTTGTGTCCAGGTAACCAGACTCCCCAGCGGACTGGTGATCGCCTCCCTAGAGAACTATTCCCCAGCCTCCAAGATCGGAGTGTTTGTCAAGGCCGGTTGTCGTTATGAGACCCCTGACAACCAGGGGGTCACCCACCTCCTCCGACTGGCCTCCAGCCTGGTATGATACCGCACCGTTTCAAACAACTGTTGATCATTTAGAATGAATTCAGTTGTTCTTCCCTCATTGGTTTTCATGTATAATTCATACCCAACGTATATTATTGTCGAGCATACTTGCCTTCCGTCTCAGCTTGGTGTTGACGCACATTTCCTGCTTTTGCAGACGACCAAAGGAGCGTCGGCTTTCAAGATATGCCGGGGTGTCGAGGCAGTGGGAGGCAGCTTGAGGTCAGTAACTGCCAAGAAAGGTCATTCCAGACTCATTCATGAAAGTTTCTTCCTATATCAGTTTTCTTATCTGGACATGTTTATCTGCAGCGTGACTTCATCCAGAGAGAACATGTTCTACACCGTTGACTGCTTGAGAGATGACATGTAAGTCTTTGAATAATGTCAATGTTGTGATATTTTCCATGTTTGTAGACATGTTTTGAGGATAAACACTCGTACTTTGAGCTTGAATTATGACGACGATAGCATAAAGTTCTTATAGCATATTCCTACAGTGACTGTTTGGTACACAGGAAGAGGCAGACGAGGTTACAGGGGAAGGATATCGCTAAACCGTTTTTTCTCCCTTATTCATTATTTGTCTGCAGTGACACAGTGATGGAGTATTTGATCAATGTGACAACAGCCCCAGAGTTCCGGGCATGGGAGGTTTCAGACCTCACACCCAGAGTGAAGAGGGACAGGGCCCAAGCTGCACAGAGCGCTCAAATAGGTGGGCTTTTTGGTTCCCTTGCAATGCACACACTGATTATTGACGCTTTTCGACAGCAGGAACTTAATCCTGGGACAAGGACCCTTTGATGATTTGTGTTTGGACCGCAGGTACCAGGGGATAAATAAAGTTAATTTCACCTCGCAACAAAAAAATCTGTGACAAAAGCAGATTACATCAGACAGGCAGACCAAATCCTATCACTGTTTACTGGGAGTCTCCCCAAACAGGCAGCTGATTTATCAATTAAGAACATCACAGACATTGGTTTCATCATTAGTGTTGCATCCTGATTATGCCGCTTTCTTTTTTCAGGCGTGATTGAAAGTCTGCATGAAGCTGCCTACAAGAATGCTCTCTGTAACTCCCTGTACTGTCCTAACCACATGGTTGGCAACATCCAGTCTGGGCATGTAAGTATTTCTCTAGTGGTAGTTTCTAGTAGTGTTAATACACCCATTTAAACCTTTCTATTATTGTATTTTTCTCCAGCTGCACCAGTTTGTCCAGAACAACTTCACAAGCGCAAGAATGGCTCTTGTTGGACTCGGTAAGGCTTTAACTTGATGAGTGTTGATGGCATCAAGTTATCGTGGTCACCAAATAATTTCTAAATTACCAGAAGATCAGTAAGTGTAAGATGTTGGTCTTTCCTTCAGGTGTGGACCACACGGTGCTGAAGCAAGTTGGGGAGCAATTCCTCAACATCCGCAGCGGGGCAGGCACGACGGGGGCCACGGCTCACTATCGTGGAGGTGAACTGTACAGATGTTGGAAAAGAATCTGCAACCGCACAGCGCAACTATTTTGAGAAATTGTAACTCGCTGAACTCCTCTCTGTAGGTGAAATTCGTCTGCCCGGCATCAGCAGCGTGGTCCACTCGGCGGTGGTGAGCCAGGCGGCGGCAGCGGGTTCCAGCGAGTCTCTGGCCTTCAGTGTGCTGCAGCATTTACTGGGAGCTGGTCTGCATGTCAAGAGAGGCTCCTGCGTCTCCAGCAAACTGACCCAGGGTGTTGCCAAGGTGACAGCTGACCCCTTTGATGTGAGTGATTTTCAGTTTTTAATATAAACTTTGAAAACTGTTCATACACCGGGGCCTTGATTGGCGTGAATCAACATTTTTCCCCTGATTTTTTTCTTTTTCTGTACAGGTCAGTGCTTTCAACTCCGGCTACTCTGACTCTGGTCTGTTTGGAGTCTACACCATTTCCCAGGCTGCAGCTGCTGGTGATGTGAGTATCCCACAGCCTAGAGTAGCCGCAGTCCTTGTTTTTAATAAATGGAACTGGAAAAAGGACGGTTTCTTGATGTAATATCTGTCCTCCTCAGGTGATCAAGGCCGCTCTGGCTGAGGTGAAGGCGGTTGCTGATGGTGGAGTCACAGCTGCTGACCTCACTCGGGCCAAGTACGACATACAGACACTCCTTTTAGCATTTAGCAGACGCTTTTATCTAAAGAGACTTACAATATGTACATTTGTTGGAAGAATGTGCCACAGTATGTAAGACTCTCTTTTGGAAGAGACCAAATATAATATGATGCCGCTGTCAGGCATATTTTCTAAATTATGATTTAATTGGGAAATCAAGTTGTTTATTTCTAGTTTACAATTAAAACCAACAAAATTGACTTAATAGTGGACTTAATTAGGGTCTCTACCTCTGCACTATCTGACATGCTTTAAGTCAATTTCAGTGAGCAGTAAAAGGAATAGTTCAACATTTTGGCAAATTCGCTTATTCACTTTCTTGCCTGGAGTTAGATGAGGAGATCCAATAGCACTCTCTTACCTGTAGGGTAAATGTGTGGCTGGAGCAGCTCAGCGTAAAGACGGGAAGCAGCTAGCCAGGATCTGTCCAAAGAGCACAAGAATTAATACGGCACATTAAAAAAATCAAATTGTTTCTATCACACATTGTTTTTCAGATAGGTTAAAGAAACGGGGTCTTTCTCAGCATATCTTGCCGTGACACATTTGCTGCCATTTGGTGGCGCTGCAGCATCATGGTTCATCCAGTGGAAATCACACTTTGTGGGTGCAAGCAGCCATGACACTGAGGGCCAGGCAGTCGGCCTGCTCCAATCAGGCTGCACTCATAGTGATATTTAGAGACCTTCAGTGATGCTGGTCAGATTTTCAGAATCGGTTTTATTATAAGTGTAAACACACACAAGGCTTTATGTCACTCTGGATATACACACACAGAAATAGACATACAACTAAAACAGGATAAAAGGTAAACCTAACATTGTTTGTTGCTTTGGACAGAGCCGTGATATCTGTTTCCCTCCAGTTAAATGTGATAAATTCACATAAAAGAAAAAAGGACTGGACAAAAGTCTCATTTCATCCTCATGCATTGCATTCTCAAGAAAATACAGAGTAAAAAGTTGTCCTTTATTGTACCTGATGATGAACTTTGTTTTCTGTGCAGGGCCCAGCTGAAGGGCCAGTTCCTGATGTCCCTGGAGACTTCGGAGGGTTTGCTGGAGGCCATGGGCACTCAGGCTCTGGCCGAGGGATCCTACTGCTCCGCCGAGGAAGTCTCCCGAAACATTGACAACGTGTCCCTGACTGATGTCGCCAACGTAAGACGTTTAGTTCTTGGTTGTTGTGATGTCAGTTAGATAACAATATAAGATTTGTGTTTTGGAGTTAATGCCCTAACGTTCTTGCTGTTCGTTTGCAGGCCGCCAAGACATTTGTGACCGGCAAGAAGACTATGGCATCCAGCGGCAACCTCATAAAAACTCCCTTTGTGGATGAAATCTAAACCCCTACCGTGTCACTAGTTTCCTAAACCTGTTTTTGTTCATCAATGCTGTTCTGAGGGGCATAATGTCGTAACACGGCTGGGTGTTTCCAGGTGCTGCAGCAGTATATTTCCAGGTGATGCTGCTCTGGTGCATCACAACGTCTTCACTCATCTGTCCACATTATCTGTATAGCTGATGTAAAATAATGAATAAATTCTATCTACAGAGTTTAAGTGTTGGTGTTTTGGGTGTTATGAGTTCAGTCTTTTTTGCTGAAATACGTGTTCGTATTCGTAATGCCAAGAATGCATGAATCTGTTGCTTGTTCTGGAGTTCTAGACTGAATAAAGTTCATCAGTCCAGTGAAGCGCTCCAATCAGTCTGCAGTTATATGGAAACTATGAATGAAGACCATGTAATACAGTCAAAAGCTCAGACAGCAGACAAGTGGACACGAGTTGAGATTTTTTTTTTTTTATCATTTTAGATTTAACACGAGATGACATGTTTTAGAAAATAATGTAAATCTTCACCGATGCATAATTTATGTTGATGTTGGAAAAAAAAAAAAGTACCAGGAGCGTCAGCGTTTTACACATTTTCTCGCGAGAATTCTTCACTACAGACATGGAGATGCGAGCAGGCTGAACGTTCCTGTTCATCGCTGAGAGGACAGCGCCGTCTTGCAGAAAACACCCTTGCTGTGCGTTTCATTGGGTGTTTTTTTTAACGGGTTAACTGATTATATTTAGCACATGAGCGTCAGCGCCGAGATAAACGCGCTCCGACTGTGAGCATGGGCGGCTATTTCCGTCTGCGGGCGTCCAGGGGGAAGAAAAAGCTTCCATATGGGGGGAGAGAGCTCCGGGACTCCGCACACTCAGGAAACAAGTCGACCGCATGCATGAATCCGTTTGCACCGCTGGAGATTTAACGTTTTACTCGCTTTCTGCAACGCTGTCGCCGGGATGTGGTGGAGCATCCGGAGCTAAGTGATCCATGAGC
The DNA here is from genome assembly GCF_963514095.1 of Eutrigla gurnardus. Classification (NCBI taxonomy): domain Eukaryota; kingdom Metazoa; phylum Chordata; class Actinopteri; order Perciformes; family Triglidae; genus Eutrigla; species Eutrigla gurnardus. The sequence goes on along the minus strand of NC_139933.1, from coordinate 12,186,297 downwards.
CCGGGCAGCGACCCTCTCCTCCGGGGCTGGAGAAGGGCCAGCAGGTCGGGTCAGGCGTCGCCTGTTGGAGGACTAAATGAAAGGGGGTGTTTTTGATGGGAACGTCCTGCTCGTTTTACCGCCTTGGTCTCTTAACACGATGTTCGGACGACTGGTGGATCAAGACCCCCTCTTCACGATCAAGTTCCCCAATGCTGGCTTTAGGATAGTGACTTCCGAATGTCCCGCCTCCCTTTAAGGGGACACAAAACCACTCTGACCTCCACCCGGGTCCACCGACATGGATAAACTCACCGTGATTTCAGGATGCCTCTTCCTCGCTGCAGACATCTTCGCCATCGCCAGCATCGTCAACCCGGACTGGATCAGCACCGGGGAATCAGCTGGTAGGTGGTTGTTGTTGTTGTTGTTGCACTTTGTCCCGCTGCTGCGCCCTAATGGGCGACCAGTTTGTTGGATATCACTGAGGAAACCCTGAATGTAAAACAACATCAAATCTGTAAAGTCAGTAAAGTTTTCATAAGACACTTAAAAGCAACAGTTGTCTTGTGGACTCTGAATGTTAGATCACAGGTTTTTGTTTTAGTTGGTGGTCACCCAGATTCATTTTGGGACCCGTTGGAGATTCCCCAGCCCGGGTTATGAATCCCAGTTTGAGAGAATTGGACAGAAACGTAAAAAAAGAACCAGAAGTCTGGAGGTTTTAATAGAAAAGTGCCAGCTGTGTCACCTCTCTGTTCAAATGCTCATGTTGGATGTTCATTTGCTACACAAGAAAACATGACAAACTAAACAAAAGCAGAAGTGCATTCCTGTCATGCATTTTCTTTAAATTTGAAACAGCAGTTAACATTGTTCATCATCCCCGAGTATGTTTGTGCATCACACATCATTGATGTAAACTAGAGTCCTAGACATCCTGTAGTCCCACCAGAGTCCTGCACACTGCCCTCCTGTGTCCCATCTAGTGCAGGTTGATCCCCTAGACTGTATATCAGAAGTGGACGTTGTCATCACGTGACATCACCCAATGCTTTGAAGCCTTTAAGTCAGATCCACCCGTCGCTCCTCCGTAACCCAAATATGGTCACTTCTGTTCACTGGTTGCAAAGATCCAAGATGGCGACAGCCAAATTGCCGATCTCAAGGCTTCAAAACCGTAGTCCAGAAACCGATGGTGATGCCACGATGACGATGTCTTACATACAGTCTATCAACACATACTGTAGATATATGCTGAGTCATTATAGATCCTAAAACTAATTTTCTCTATCAGCTTCTTGCTTTACTGGTTTGTGTTATTTTGACACGGGGATGGTCTGTGTTTGTATCTGGTCTGAAGGAAGGCTCCAACATGGTTGTCGTGGGGACCAATCGAGATTTTTGCCATATTTGAATGAAAATGTATAGTTGAAGGGTTCAAAATCTATGCAAAGATGTCTCTTTTATTCCTTGTGCCTACATCACCCACGATGCAACCTACCTATTATGCAAATAGCTGCTAATGTAGCTTCGAGCCTCAAACAGAGATGAGGAGCAGGCTACAGAGGTCTGGTATCCTCACTTCTGTCCAACTCCACACCTCCATAATAATTACATATCAATGGGCAATTTATCAGATTTCCTCTGGAGCCACAAAACAACTTTGTTTTTCTCTTTCCACATTTACAATAGAACTCCCATAACTCCTGTAAATTGACTTTGATGAGTAACATTGACGGAGTTCCCTTTAACTTTGCACAAATCAAATTTAATACTTTGATGAGATTTGAAATGGGACTTATAAAGGATTATGTTTAAATACATGTATAATCCACCGCCAGGGGCAAAAGTGTGTGTCTGAAGGGCAATCCTACATTTAAGTCTACTGATGATTTGATCACGATTGCTGTTCTATTAAAGCATAACAAAACAACTGTTGTTATCACCTATATGATCCTTTTAAAGCCAATAATGATCATTTTAAGGAAGGCAAATGTCATGATTGTACAGTCGTCCCTAGAACTAATGCACTGCATACAGGCATTTACCAAATCCCACCGCCTCCCTGGTTATTACAACACAGTAATATTCAGATCTAAAGTCCAAAAGCTAAACATTGACTCAAACTGATGCAACAAACAGCATCACTACATAATATGCACAGCTGCCGAGGTTTTCCTCAGCTTCCATCAGTGGAGCAGAGATAAGCGTGCAATCGCCATGCCAACAGATTGTTACAGGATTTAATTTGTTGTAAAAATACCGACTGCTGCTGCAGGTTGACTACATAACAAGCAGTGTTTTTTGTTGCATAATTAAATGAGTAACCATGCCCCAAATCTTTGTCTCTAATTCATCACAGCACAACATTGACTGTAGTTCCAATCAACTCCCAGGTTTCACCTCCCGTTAGTTAACAATGGTGTGAAATGACTGTACTTACTGTACAAAAAAGCTTTTCTGTTCTTGTTAAATTAGCCGAATAGCAATTACCTGAAGGCAGGAAGTGTTGTCTGGAAATGACGAAGTGGGACTTTTTAATTAGGCCTACTGGGAGCGTACCACCTGGAGGAATAGCGTTCCTCGAGCTCAGTCGTGACGTGTTTTACTTTGAATGCTCAGTGGAGACGTAGTAAGAATGAAAGTCTTTTTGCTCTCAGCTGCGTTACATTAAGTTAACACCAAGCAAAATATTGAATACAATTGTTGTAATAACATAATAGCGATGATATAAAAAGACCACGCTCGCTCTGAACGTGCACTTCCATATTCATCTCGGTCATTTGGAATCACGCCGTGGGTTATGGCAACACTTACACTCATTATAGCTGCTGTGATGACACCAACATGCCAACATTCCTCGTGCTTTTCCGCCTCCCACAAGGTCGCATGCCAGCGTGTGCCCTTGTGCGTTTGTGTAAGTTTGGTGTTGAGAGATTTGAAGGAGAGTGTTAGAGTTTACGCAGCGTTGGTTAAGTACAGGCTTCGGTTGGCCACTTGTATAAGGCACACGCTCACACTTGGTTTTGTAAGACCATCATGGACATTTCATGTAAAAAATTACTAATCTTTGAGCTAAAGATTGGTGTTGTCAGCTATCGCAAATTTCTATTCTGGCTTATTGCGTTCCATACAATGTTCCATAATATAAAAGGCCATTTCCTTATACCTGAAGCACCCAGACAAATACAGTTGTTGTGGTATAAGTACAGTAAAATGATTAATATACTGCTTTCCTATGCTGGCTCTATTTTCTTTAAAAACAAAAGCCACTTTCCACAGTCCAGTATGCAGGGAAATGAAGGCACTATGTATGTTGTCCTCCACCCTGCGGTATGAAAGGATGTGTTGAAAGGGAACAGGATATCCTCCTGTGTATTGGGGGATAGGTCAGCCTGCAGGAGGATGTGGTTCAGGTCTGACGTTCCCTAAAGCCTGGCCCTGGTATCATCACCCAGCACTTTATCCCTGATCAGGAACTCAAGCCATTTCATAATAAATATTTAAAGGGCTGATGGATATGGGAGTGGCATTATGAGCGTTCATAAAATCTGTTGTCCCTTTTGTTGTGTATTTTTCTCAGGTCCATAATTTGAATGGTACACATTTTGCATATTATATATATTAAAAATAGTGAACAGTAAATTGAGAGATCTTGATGGAGTACCAGGTGTTTATTCAGAAGCAGTGCTTCCCTGTGTTTTTCCTGCACTCTTTGTGATATTGGTTACTTGTACAATTCTGTTAATTCTACAGTCGATGGGTTTAAATCGCCCTCAATAAATCCATAAAAAGTTTAAAGCTCCTTTTTCTTCTGTCTGCTCTGCAGCCGTTAACTGCTCACTGAGGATAATAAGAAAGAAAAAAGGAGGGAGACAAAAGAATAGATGAAGGTGTGGGAGGATTTAATTCTGCATTTATGTGCTGTATGTAGTCAGACTGGATGCCGGGTTGAGCAGATGCGGTCTCTGTTGGTGTGTGTTTATTTGCTCCTACCTGACATCACAGCGCCCACCGGGCTCTGTGGGACCGAAGGCCGTCAGATGACTTGCCATCTGATGTTGGGTCATTGATCTCTTCATTTCTTACATCGTACGCTTTCTCTCTCGCTGATGCTTTGGGGGTTCATGCCAGAACCTGAGCACGATGGCACCATGCCCATCAGACTGTTTCCATACCAGCAGGTTCCTCAGCCCTGGTCACTGTGGGGAATCAGAGGGACTCCTGGGAGGTCATCATCACAGTCTTACAGTTACAGTCAACATATGAACAAACTAGTGAAAAAATTTTACAATTACTGAGAAAGAAATATGTAATCAATTACAGATATGATTGGTCAAAAGCTTGAAGCAATACGTCACCCATTTTCATTAAGCTTTGTATGGTTAGAAACCCGGTCCTGCATCATTCCCATGTTGTATTCACGACTTGTTTCCACTGCCCCCTGGTGGCCAAAGAAATCTGTTGCGCAGTTTTGAAGACCAATGACTAAATAAGCAACAATGAAGCTTTAGAGTTCAGAAAAAAACATCCCGAGGCCTTTGTTTCATTAGGAGCAGTAAAAATAAAAAATAAAAATCAGGATGTGCTTTGATCACACGTGATTGATGTTGGCCTGGTAACAGAAACAAACCACCTCACCACTTTCATCTGATTTTCATTCACATGTTGCTAAATCCAGACATGATGTTTTTCCAAGCGAGCCCCACCCACACAGGCAAAAACACAAGAGAGAAATCTCATCAGTGAAACGAGCACAACTGTTCTAATTTTGCCATTTGTGTTCATGGTCCTTTAACGTATACGGTTGACCGGACTAACACACGTGTTTACCTTCTGCTGTGTCCTGTTTCTCTGTCTCCATCCAGGCTCTCTGACCGTGGGTCTGGTCCGCCAGTGCCAGACCATCCACGGCAGAGACCGGACCTGCATCCCCCCGCAGCTGCCCCCAGAGTGGATCACCACCCTCTTCTTCATCATCCTGGGCATCATTTCCCTCACCGTCACCTGCGGCCTGCTGGTGATGTCACGCTGGCGCCGCGAGGCCGCCCGGTACGCCCGCTGGATCGCCTTCACAGGGAGTAGGTGTCCGCCGTCATCCTCCTACATCATACCCAGCTCTCTTTGAATCAACAGTGTACACGTTATTATATTAATGCATTGCCATCATATACCTATAGACAGAATTGATTTTCCTCTCTTTATTTAAGGACCAAGGACAAGCCAACAGGAAGTGACAAACTTAAAGTTGAGAGCAAAACACAGGCAGCCTCAGCAACTATAAACATAATAGTTCTATGTCCAGTTTGCGGCTGTTATGTAACAGGATTTATTCACATATTTTGCTTTAATACACTAAAACATGCGCTGAAGTACCGATCAGGGTCAGAACCTAACTGCCCACTGTAGTTTCTGAAATGTCTACTTGTGAATCTCTTGTGAAATAAATGGGGCTTACCTCGACATCAGAATTCCAGCAAAGCTTTTAGTCTGGTAATTATGAAAATGTGGACAAAGTGACTGTGGATCAGCTCTAATTGATGGGCTGGTTTCTATTTTTACAGGGAAGAGACAGAGCTGGTCTATTAGAGAGGCCTCGGGAAGGAGCTGCACTTCACATGGCTCTAAAAATGGAATAATGTGAAGCGGGTTCTCACGAGTAGACCATCAGTCACACATTTTAATCTCTGAAAGCTGCCTTTAAAAAGGTGGTAAAGAAGTGTTTTGGGGTGACATGAAAAAGTGATTATTTTAGGCTGAGTGGTGTTTTTTTCATGAAAACGTCTGCGGTCCCTCTTTAATCGTCATTCTCTCTTCTTCTCTGTCACAGTGGTCCTGTTCTGCATGGCTGCTCTCATATTCCCCATCGGCTTCTACATCAACGAGGTTGGAGGGCAGCCGTATAAACTCCCCAACAACACAGTGGTGGGCTCCTCCTACGTGCTCTTCGTCCTGTCCATATTCTTCACCATTGTGGGACTGCTGTTTGCTGGGAAGGTGTGCCTGCCTGGCTGACGTCTCCCTCTTCTTTCTTCTTCTGCTTTTATTTTTTGAATCTTTGGAGAAACACCACTGGAAGCACATTTTCTGTGGCAGCATTGGGGAAAAAATTGTGGACGTAGAACAAAACTGAGAAGCACCTGCGTGTGTCGAATTATCATCGGAGGTGAAATCACACATCGGTTTGTTCCGACGCCGAGCAGAGAGCTCTGATATCTCCTCCGTCGTGCTCCGTCCTGAATGACGGCTGTGAAGTGGTGAACAGAAAAACACGATGGAAATGGGTTAAAACGTACAGACTTTCAAGGAAGCCCTGCGTTATTAAACGTCATCTTCAGATTTAAGGACAAGAAAACAGATGACCCTTCTCATTCCAGCGACCGGCCAAAGCACCAAATATGACCCAGTCACCTCCACTGTGAAGGAGGCTCCTTCCCGACCACGTGGAAACAATCCGTCACGTACACAATGAAGTTCCACTTCCCAGGAACATTTTATTTATTTATTTCATGTGTCCTTTTGTAAAGGCAGTTCTTCTTAAAAGGCCTAATAGACCGGTGTTTCCCTGCCATTTAGATGTGGCTCACTTTGCCTTAAAAATCTGTAAAAATTCAAATTACACAGTTGGTTTAGTGGTGTTTTGAAATGATTCAGCATGAAAATGTTAGAAGTGGAATGTAAAATGGGCAATCAGGCATCTGTCCACAATGAGTGAAGTAAAGATGCAGGAATACGAGCTGGTCTCTAGGATGTTGTTCAACCTTCAACATGACGGACCAGCCGTGAGCGGGTCAAACCCGTCCTGGCCGACGTTACAGCGTTGTTACTTTTAGTGATAGTGAATGTATTCTTCACCTTTTTCGAGCGTTTCCTGTTGTTTAAACACTGTATCAAGAAATGAGTATAGTTGGTTTTTATATATCTGAGACTTCATTTCTGTAAATAAACAGACAGCCAGTCTGCGGCGTTTTCTAGAAGCACTGTGATGTTCCTGAAAGAGCATGGAAGATCTCATCCAATTAAAAGCGACTCATTGGAACACTGATCGTCTCAATTAGTTTGAACATTTTCTTTCAGAGGACCATGTTGCTGTAATTATTTACAATCTGGAACAGTGTACGGCGAGTAAAGACCAGATGCAAGCTGGAACGCTAAGAAGAGGAGCTTTTTTTTAGTGTATTAGAATGCCGACATACAGTATAGCTGCTGTTGTGAACACCCAATTTCCCTGATTTAGTTCAAATCTTACATTTTGGAGATACATGAAGTTCATCTGATGGTGAAAATATATGTTTCTGTAGCTGCTTGTGCAGTGAAGCAGAACAGAATTTCACACCCACTCCCTCGTGGACACACAGGATGTTTAGGTTGCTATAGGAACGTCTAAAAAAAGAAAACGTATTTGGTGATATGTTTTTCTGAAGAGATGCAGTGAATGGGTGACAGCAGCAGGACCCACTCTGCCAGCTACTGCTGCCAAGTCAAGAATAGAAACAAAATCTCGCTGTCATAAAAGCTGCTATTGTAAGCCCTGAACATATTTTTAGCTAAAATAGTCTATTTTTAGGTTATTTTTGTGTTTAAATGTTGCCGTTTACAGGGCTACAGGGACACTGGCTCTGGTACTAAAGGCACATGGGAACAGTTTGTACTCGGAGATTTAAACGGGAAGATCAATGGGATCAACATTTTTTAACGCTGCAGTCACTTGGAACAAATATTTATTACACATTTTAAATCGAAAAACATGTTATATACAACAATGTTAAGGTTTAACGTATGGTGCCGTAACACTGAACATTCAAAAGCAACAAAGAACCAAACATCAGCTTATATCAAGTTCATCGGCATGATTAGAAATTTGCACAATATTAAATGATTTTTCACTGTGAGCTCCTCAGATTACATTTCTACTGTATGACAATAAGCATGGTCAGCTGCACCGGCGGTGCATACAAGCAGCCACTTCATTTCTGACCACAAGAGTGCACACTTGGTCAAATTTAACTCACAAGAAGTCCACCACTTCACGTTACTCCCTGCAACCTGAAGCAGATTTAAGCACATTGAATGTCTAAAACACTCTTTTAAAATGGTCCAAAGCATCTTTAGTTCAACACGTGTATTTGGTGAAAGCCTCTTAATAGCATCCAGCTATTGTTTGTTACCTTGTTCTAAAGGCAGAACCACATTCCTGCAACACATGCAGACACACGCATCGGATCCACTGTGGAGGCTGGTGTCAGGCCATGGTGGGGCTGCTGTGCTGCAGCTTGACCAGCCGTGCAGCCACCAGCAGCAGGACCCCGGTGAGGAGCTCCAGGCCGTAGGAGAGCCAGGCCAGACCCAGAGACCAGCCGAAGGAGGTGCGGAAATGAGCCATGTCCTCCGGCCCCACCTGCCTCTCCGTCTCAGCCAGGGCCTGGTACGAGTAGACCATGTAGAGGCTCACGCCGCACAGGGTCGGCAGACCTGGAGACAAACGCATTGCACACACAATACTCAGGAAAAACAGACGGAAATCAGTGCATTGCTCATTATCTCATCCATCTGTTCATTGGAAAACGTTTTAGATATATTGATGTTTTTAGGCTCAAACACTCATGGCGCTGCGCCCCAGCAATTACGAGCGAACCACTCAGAGTTCCACGCTGAGAGCTCATCAACCACCCCGGCGATAACACCATGCCATTAGCTCCCCAAAATATTGTGAGACAGGAAATGTACTGATGTCTCTTCTGCTTACACAACGTCGGAGTCCTCGGAGACCACTGAGACACGCACAAGCCCGCGCCACCCTCGCAAGTTTTATAGGGTTGCTATTGGCAACCTTTTAAATGTTGATGGCTTGCTACTGGTTTTAAGGGGATGCAAGCTGAGTGCCCAGGGCGGGAACTAATAATCATTTTATCACGATTACACCCAGAGGTGCTACAGGCTCAGAGAAGGCGGGAGGCAGCATCTGAGGTCTCATTTTTATGCAGAGGAACACAAACAGAGGGGCCGGAAACTGCATGTTTAGTTGTGTTGTTGTGCATATAGAAAGGACTACTTTTACCACTACTAGTGCTACTACTGCTGGAACATTGATGGGTGGACTGACAGGACGTATTCAGCAACAATTATGATAATAAATTGTTTAAATTGAGCATAAATTAAATAAAATTTACTGCTCCTGGCTTCTGAAATGTGAAGATTTTAGTCTTAGTTATCATGTGTGATGGAAAAATGTATATCATTGGGGTTTGGGCTGTTTTTAGTTAAGCAAACTGGCATGATGGTGGGCATTTATATCTCGGGTGGCTTGGTGTATCTGTCGGCTTGTCCACTACTTTGGTCCAGACAAAATATCCACAATTTACGGATGGATTGCCATGAAATATTAAACAAGCATTCAGGTCAAAATGTCAATTGGTCCAATACCTGTGTTTATGATCAATACCTGCAAAACTAATGGCAGTCCCATGTACTGTATAGAGCTATAATTAGCAAACGTTAGCATGCTTGTTCGCCTGGTCCCGTTACTGTGCTTTACAGCTCTTCAGTACTTTTATATTGCAATAACATTAATGTTTGTGGGTCAGCGACACAATATTAATGACGCCTCACCGTGTACTTCTGCTTTTATTATAAGTGTGGATTATTTGTTAACATGGAGGCACTTTGTAAATGTCCTCATTTCAGAGGAAACATTCGACAGAATGGCAATTACCCTAAAAATGAAATACAAGGGAAGCATGGAACGGCCCTGCAGGGAAGCCAGACAAATCCCCATTAGGCTTTTTAATGGTTGGTGGGGAAAGAAGTGGCGACATTAAAACCAAGACAGAACAAAGCAATTAACAGAGAATACTAATACTAAATACTATATTCTATACTAATATATACATATGGGTGTGTATGTTTATACTGTATATATATACACACAAACTTTGTAATAAGGCATGATCTCACTCTCACCCTCACTTTTGGTGTTAACCTGCATTTCCTGTTAGTATGTGGGGGTTAATTAACACAGATGAGGATGCACAGAATACTCGCCACAGATTGCATTTTAATTACGTCATTTTAAGAACGGAAGAAAGACAACAGAACAAAGACATGCCTTGCTTATAGGCCGGGGATGAAAGGGTGGTTTAAAAGTCGGACAGTCAACAAGTTCACAAGATAGCTGACAATCTAATTCAAGCTGTTTTTCTATTCCACACATTGCCATGTGCTGCTTGTTAGAGGGAGGACATAAGGGGTCTTTTTGAATAAGTGTTTATCCATCACATGGTCTTTATAGAGGTCAGCTGGCAGGAGAGCAGCTCTACCAGATGCTCAGCCACCACGTTTAAGTGCAGACCTATAAATTGATTACTGTAAATATCCAGATTAACATAATAGTGTAACACGGTTAACAGTAATCTATCTATCTCCCTCAATAGGTTTGAAAGTAAAATAAGGATCACGTCAAGCGTCAGGCAGCAGCTTAAAAGGAACAAATAGGTCAAAAACAAGTTTCTTTTGTATCTAACTTCCAACTATGTTTATTCTTTGATCACAGACTAAAAAACACACCACAATAACTCTGGTGTGAATCTAAGAATTAAGTTTGATTTGAAAGACCGAGGAGTAATCCTGTTATGTTGATTTAATTCGTCCTATTCCGATATTCTTCACTAAGATCAGATAACTGGGTTAAGGCGTTTTGTGGCGATATTTGGAGTGTTGTCTTAATCTTGTTAGGGGTTGTTTTATTTCAGTTAGCAGCATTTCCTGTCAGCTCTTTCAAATTGTAGACGTCTTCATGAATGCTGGTTTCACAGGAAGCAGGTCATCGTGGTGCCGAGTCAGGAATTTATCCATTTGAACTAATCATTGATATTCCTAATCCAAACTTCTGTTTTTGAGCTTGCTGCAATATATATATATTTTTTTTTTTTCATATGCCCTTCATTTTGGTACGGTATTTAATTCATATAAAGAATATTATTAGGTTAAGGCAACTTCAGTATTATCATTAAGTTTTAATGGAGTAAAAGTTTATATATTTATTTAAGTAATTACAAACAAATTACAACATAAAATCAATTTTTTTAAATGTTTTGTTTTACACCATTTTTTGACATGCACGATGCACGAAAGTCGAAAATAATTTAGAACATAATTTAGAAGTTAAAGGTGCATGAAAAAGTGATTATGATTTTAACAACGTCGTTCACAGAAAACCTCTAAAAGACATAATCGGCATATCTCTTGTCTGTTTATTGGTACTGAGTATATCCCCTATTCTGTGTTATTGAAGACGAAAGATGAAATACAGAATGTTAGAGATGCAAATTTGGGCTACAATTATTTCAGAAGCAAATTTAGCTCACTGTGGTGCCTCCGCATGACCAATAAAAGCTCATATCCCATCAGATGGAGTACAGGATTAAGCCTTTCTGATTTAACGACAGCAAGAGTTGGTCCAGACACGCACTAAAACACACACACCTGCCCATTCAGACTAGAATATGGCCAAATCAAACAGCCGATCAGCCTCAGGTGGCCACATGGCCTTGCTTTACTGCCACATGCAGCCATATATATTTCACCGAACCCTCCCCAGCTTTTAAGAGTGTCCCACTTTCTTCTATATTACCATCAGGGCATTAAATGTTATTAAATGTTATGTATGGTTGGAGAGTGCGCCCGTAAATCAGCACCACATTGATTGTGACCATTTTATAATCCAAACCAAAAGAGTACCTGCTTTATCTGATTTGTGATCAGTGATCTTCTGTTTATTTAATATTCCTACTAAGCCGTTTACATTAATACATAATACATGAATCTTCCCGTTTACATGCAGTCTAGCATATTCAGATTACGATTCGTTGTCTTTTTCCTTATGTCTTCATCCCTCACATCATCATTTTAGGAGAAATTATATTTACAAAGCTTCAGAGTAGGTGTGTTTCTACTTCCGAAGAGAAATGTTGGCTTCTCTTTTATGAATGGGTTCAAATCATATTTTGAAGTAAAATATGGACTATAAGATGCTGGTAAGAATAGTGAAAGAGACCACTGTGTTGATAAGGGGTCAGATCACTTCTGATGTATCCTGTTCCTCAGTGCACATTTTAATTAAATGATCTTCAATAACGTGTTGCGACAGTTGGCTCCACTAAGCCCCTCGCTGATGGCTCTGCTTTCATTTAACACTGAGGTAAATGATCCAAAGCAGGACTGCCTGAATGCAAACCCCTCTATTACTCTTATATATTTTTTAAATGTCATTGTTAACGACTTTCTTACAACTTTGTGGCAATAATGTTTCAACCACAGTTGAATCTTAAATGTGGCAAAAGCAGCATTGTTGCCTGGATAGAAACACATGCTGTGAGAGCATCCATACAGTGTAGATTTTTGAGGATGTTTGAAGCCACTATGACCTCAGTGAAGGAAATGAACATCAACTTACTGCAGATGAAGAAATAGGAGGCCGAGCCAGTGAGGAGGACAGGACTCCGGGCCAGAGAGCTGACCAGTCCACAGATACCACCCAACAGCAACAGGACCATGCTGAGGGGAAGCACCACCACGATTGCACTGTGCATGTCTGTACAAAACACAGATGGATTATGGGACACCTTGTAGTTAGACTGTCTAGCATATTAAACTTCATTAGCAGGGTTGAAGAGCGATGATGAGACTCACTCAGCATGTGCAGCTCCATCTCAGAGTACCTGGAGTTGTCAGCTGTGAAAGAGTCAATAGAGTTCATCTTCCCACCTGGATGTCACAATGAAAAGCCCGAGTTATACACACATGCACTCCTTTGGAACACAGCCCTGATATCTCCACCGTTAAGAGAGCGTCCTATGGAAAGGTCGCTTACCTTCATTGATGCGCCACAGTCCGGAGTGGGAGCTCATGTCCTCGAAGTCGCTCATATTCATGGGATTCATCTCTATGATGAACCAGTAATCGGTCCCCAGGGAAATGGCCAGACAGGCGAAGCTCAGAAGCCCGCAGACGCCGGCTTTGATCACCAGAGAGCCGAAGGTAACCCTCATCCTGCGCGTTTAAACGCGGAACGGCTCCAACTCGTGCGTAACGCGGATCTTCTAGTGTCGACCCGTTCTCTCAACTGTTGACTCGATCATTACGAGATGCGCAATAAAACCCGACAATATTCTAGTATTCTAGTGTCTAACAGTCGCTGCTTTGTAATTCTAATCTACAGGATGGAGATGGTCAGTTGACTCATGCCTCACAGCTGCACCAGTGGAACCTCGCTGAGCGGCAGCTTCCGTCTGGGAGGGACTTGGATTTACGCACACGTTGACGCAAGACATGGAGGGAGAAAGCAATAAAGCATATAAGAGACAAAATACAATTGCACTGGGTTGGTAAACGAGCACCACTGGACAGATTAAGCCAAAATTACCATCACCAAAGTAGCTTTCCTGTCGCTAGTCCCATATTTCCAGACTCAACCCCAATAAGTATATTTCCCATGTGCATCCCACCCAAATAATGAACAGGTTAAGTAGAAAGTTTAGAGTTTAATGAATAAAAACAGATGACACCACAACAGAAAAAAAACATTCAAAGTTGAAGAAATAAAGGAAAAATGGGGGGGGAAAGTACAGAGAGTGCAGTAAACCAGCTAGTTTATCTCTGACACACACACACACACACACACACACACACACACACACACACACACACACACACACACACACACACACACACACACACACACACACACACACACACACACACACACACACACACACACACACACACACACACACACACACACACACACACACACTTTCTGCAGCCGTCATGGTGTCACTCTTCGCCCATGGCTGTCTTGATGATACCCGCTCTTCTCAGTTTGGCGGCCTCTTCAAACTTGGTGATGGCCTCGTTACACGATTTGTTCTGAGTGGAGGAAATGGAAACGGGGATCAGACGTAATGTTTTCACAAGACATTTCTACCATTTTACTGACCGTAGCTGTGTAATTAGCTGACGTTTAAGACGTGTACGGAAAAAACAAAAAGATGAAAGAATAGATTGGAAAAGGATGTTGGCTGCAACATTAAATCAACATTAAACTGTCAATTGATTTAAAAGGTATAATGTGCAATTTCCTAAAAACAAAATAATCCTTCTAAACCATCATTATGACCCACTAGAAGAGTGTGGAGTTGTCAGGATCTGCAGAGATCTTGCCCAGCCATCCAGCCTGTATTTTCTCTTTTCTTATGATTTTGCTGGATTCAGGACTCAACTGGGAGTCAGCAAATCGCATTTGGACCCCACATGGGAGTGTAACCTCCAGCCAATAAGCAGGGTGTGAAGCCCCGTTCTAATTCCCAGGTAAAACCCCACCGCTTTGTCAGGCCCCCTCAGCGTACCGAGGATCACAGGCCTGACAGAGAGAGCAGACAGGCCACAGCAGGATGAAGAGTGCCTTGAGCTGCATTCATTCAAAATCTGGCACCTTCCCACAGCTTTGTGAGGAGGTGTGGATTCACAGCTTTGTTCTCATGAACCCTGGCCCCTCTCTCCATTCACAAACAGTAATCGACAATGTGGCTACAAAGTAGGGATTTTAAGTTCTCTGAAGAACGTACGATGATGAACTTGTGCCTCTCCTTCTGCAGTTTGAAGAATTCCTCCACACTCAGCTCTTCTACTTTCTTCTTCAGGGCGATGAAGTGGCAGGATGGTGAATGGGATGTGTGCTCCTTTCTGGCAACAAAACAAGATAATGATGATAAAGACACAAATATTTAATTTCAACGACCACATCCTTAAGATTTCTGCTTAGAAATAAACAGTCTGGTGTCCGATACAAGTCCGCTTGCTGTGGTGAAAACAGCCGGTAAGCACTACCAATGAATAATACACACCAAATATTGTTAAGTTCAACAGCAGCAATTTCACAGTAATGTTTCCATTTCTATGACCATGAATATAAAGTAAATATGAACAGTTACAAAGGCTGCAGATGCCTGAAGTGCTGGTGAATCATTCACAAACACTGAAAAATTGTTACACACCAGGGAGGGAAGTCTTATGAATTATACAGTGAAATATTTGACTGGAAGCAGAGCAGAGAAATACAGTAAACTCACACAAACGCCAAATGGAAGACACTTAAAAAGGGACATATGCTTTACATATCATTCCACACATTAATCTACATAAAAGGTCATGTATTCATCGTGCGGTGTACAACCCAGCCTGAAAAACAGTTATATATGTCTTCTTAATATTTCTGAAGTCTGAGGGGGAAAAAAGACCTTTGTGATGATTGAGTATGACTATGGGATGCATTTTTCTGGACCAATAATAATAAAAATATAAGTATTTGCCTTGGACCATTTTTTGTTATATATTTCTCTTATAAGCACCCTAACTTTATGGAAGTGCAATATTACATCTCTGGATATTTTACTGACTTCACCATTAGTTTTCATAACTGTGCCGTTGCTTGTTGTGAGCTTCGTCTTTTTACTCCACTGAGTCATATTACATTCGTTACCAAATCAACATATTTCTCCAGAGAATAAGATTAGAGAAAGAATTTAAACGTCGTACATCTCCTGTCCTTTTACTTATCATTGGTTAATCATGAGCCTTGTGATGTGATTATCTTACATTGGGTCATCCTCAGGCTCCCAGCCCTCCAGCTCTTTCAGGCAGAAGAAACAAATGGCAACATCTGGGCTGTTCTCTGAAGGGGTGTGAATGAAGCCAGCTTGGGCCATCTGGGGATACGAATGAACAGACAGACCACATGACAACATCCTTTGTAGCTGTATAGGTTGAAAACATGAGTTAATGTTCAGGAAAATAATCAACAAGCAATAAATATTTTATTACTAAGCAAAAATGTCCAACTTAAAGAATAAGTCATCAGAAACTCTATGGATAATTAATTGTCAGCTATTTTGATAATCTATTAATCAAGTAATTTGTTTTTCAAGAAACAAAGTCTAGTTACAGTTTTTCAAATGTGATGAATATGTTTTGTACCATCTGTCAGGCAAAATCATCTTTGAAGATTCTTGAACTTTGAGTAAATGTGATAATTTCCCTATTTTCTAACATTTTATAGACCAAATGATTAAAAGGAGGAGCTACAAAATGAATGTTACGAAAACAATACTTTGTGCAGGCTCTAAAATACCAGTTCATTTCAGCTTTGAGGGTTTGCTTTTAGGTCTATACGGTCGCAAATAGAGTATCCTTGTTTTAAGAACTGTTAAACAAAACGAGCTATTTGAAGACGACACATTCTTTTTTAGCACTTTAGCGAAGCTAACTGTTGTTAGCTCGCGATCGCCTTGTGGCAAACGTCGAGCTGTTTTTAAACGTTCACTCACGTTCTCCGGGGTACACGAACAGTCTTCGTCGAATGGCCATCCCCCGAAGGTTTTCAGTCTGTTCTCGTAAAAGTACATTTTGATATCATCTTCGTTTAAGGGGTCCATTGTATGTAGCGTAAATTACTTTAGCTAAAACCAGTTTGTCAAAGCCACCGAGCTAAAGGATATTTTCAAATTTGGGCGAACGTTCGCTTGGACCGTTCTGATTGGTGAATGAAGATCACGTGTGTATCTTTTTTCTTCTTCGTCGAATCTCCCGAGCGACGCTGTCATGTAGAATCCACTGTTACGCCACCTAGTGTTTTCGGCGGCACAGAACTTTTACCGTAGACATTTCCTGCAGCTGAAACTTTAAGAAATGGCAACTCTACAAATATGTTTGAAGTAAATTGTATTTGGGAGAACTGATATATATGCTGTTTATACACCAAACCCACTGGCATCCGACATCGGGTTATTCGTCACGGGTAATGTAGTTCTCGGCTGTTATTGGTCCGGAAACGACCAAAGAGACGCGCGCGGAACTTTGAGAGAACGTCCCGCCCCCCGCCAACAACCGGCTTAGATGAACATTTCGGCACACACATGAACATTTCGGCTAACAGTGCTAACACTGACGTTACGAATGCAGACTAGTCGGCTTCTTCTCCGGTGTCGCGGCCATGGAAGGACGATGTACCGTTGAGACTTGGGGAGAGCTCGGGTTTTCAGCGACACCATGCTCACCGAGGGTCAGGGTTGGTTTTGGGAAGGATGTGTTCGTCTGCAATGGCAGCGACGAGGTCTACGTCTTCAGTACCCAGGAGAGAAAACTCACGGTAAATAACTCGCATTGTACACTAACCAGGCATCCCAATGACACCACGGAGCTACATCACTGTGTCTGTGTTGTGCAGGCTGTCCTCCAGTGTCCTGGTGCTGTAACGGACCTGGTTGAAAGCCACGACAAGCAGCTCCTCTATGTGGCCTGTACGAGCGGAGTCTATGCAGTCAGCTTACAGTTTCTGCTGTCCAGGTATGAGCCTTCCTGTAGTAGGTTAGTTCCTCTAGTGCGTATATAGTCCAAGTCCACAAATGATTGCCAATGTGTTTTATAAAATCTGCCAATGCCTCATGTGACCTTTCACCTCTGCAGACCTCAAAGCTCCCCATCTGATGCGTCGTCCAGCCCGACTGAGCTGAAAATGTCCCCCGAGTTTCTTGCTGTTGCAGAAGAAGGAGTGTTGTCGCTGCTCCTCGTCGGCTCCGTGCTCCTGACTCTTTCCCAGAGAGACGTGTCCTGGATGTTGACTCTGTACGAATCCTCAAACTACGAGAGGCTCAGGTCATTCAGTCTCCCACTGATCTCGGGGGTTGCACACAATGACGCAGAGGGAAGGACGAGAATGAGAAGGAGGCCTCTGCTGATTTGTGTCCTTTCGAGTGATGCAACGCCGCCATCTTCCCCCTCCGCTTCTTCACCAGGGCCAACTTCAAGTGACGGCCAGTTGCGTCTCGAGCCGGTCCTCTTCAAACTCCTGTTTGGGATTGACGCTGCCCTCGCCAAGTCACCCGTCGTCCTTTGTGGCCTGCCAGACGGGAGACTGTGTTTTCTCCCTCTGCGTGCTCCGGGATCGCGGCTCCGAGTCCTGCACAGCCTCGAGCAGCCAGTCGTGTTTGTCGGAGCATCTGCTGTCACGGGAACGGGCCCGAGGCATGCACAGTGTTTGGTGGCAGTGGGTGAACTGGGGAGAGTGGTGCTGATCAAGACGGAGAAGGGGGGAGTGGACAACAGAACTGGTTTTATTGAGGGGTGCGTACCGGGGCCCGTGATGTGTGGCTGTGTGGATAAAAACCGTCTTTACTACAGCACAGGGTCAGACCTGCTGGTGCTGGATCTATCAGAGGGCTCATCGGGGAGCGAAGGCAAACAAAGGGGTGAGGAGGCATCCGGTAAGACGGATGCTGCCCTCCAAAGCCCCATGAGTTTAAACGTGTGTAGAGTCGTCACCTTGGTTGAGCCTACGTGCAACGCTGCAGGTAAGCATGCCTAGAATAGAAGTGTTGACTTTGTAAATGCCAACCATCGAACAGTTTCCCTCTGGCAGCCACGGCTTTTAGTTCACACAACTACTGTGTAAATATTAACTCCCAGACATTACCAAGGCTGAGTCCAGGTTCATGTCTGACCCACGGCCCTTTGCTGCATGTCAGTCCCTCTCTCCCCTTTCCACAGCTTAAAATAGCAACATTCACTTTCCCCTTTGTGTGACCCAAATAAATGTGGAAATAAGAGTGATTTATTCACATTGATTGATTTGCTATCTCAAGTCTGGACGGATATCTTTATGCTGTTAAATTTCCCACCAAGGTCAAGTCAAGATGTTTATCGAGTCTGCAGCAGGCAGTGATCCTCCTTTCCATTCAGCTTGTGACTCTGTATCGACGAAACATTTTTTTTCTTAATGAAGGTGAAGTTGAGCTGCTTGGACTCTCTGCCAGAGGGCAGCTCCTGAGGATTACTTTACCTGTGGGAAAAGACAATGCAGGACTGTCCAAGGTTCCTTCCACACAAGTAGGCCGCAGCGTCAGGGACCTCTTGTCCGCTATCGGGGACGTTTGTGAACGGTATACCCAACCCAGTAGACGTTTATTGTAGTTTAATTAGTTTTCTTTTGATATAAATATTATTTTCCTTGTTTTCCCTTCAGAGCATCGGCGTTGAAAACTGCCATCAAATCCAAAAACCAGATTCTGAGGCACCTGAATCAGGTGCTTAACATCAGCTTCCTGCTGATGGCCAGTACCAATACTGAAGAGCATCTTCCCACCCAGGAGAAGCCAATCAGGTGCCGTGCCATGACCAGCTGGAGCAGATTACTTCAAAAAGACTCCCTGACCCTGACGTGTGTCCTGGATAATTCAAGTCCGTACGTTTTGGAACGAGGCTGGACGCTGAGCATCGCCGTGTTTCCTCTGTCCCATCCTCCCGGTGCCGGAGGGGAAAGCTCCGCCACACATTTTTCATTCCCATTGCACAATGTCCACCCAGGGGAGACGCTGGAAGTGTCGCTCCCCCTTGTGGCTGCGGACGAAGCGTCCGTCCCCATGACGGTGAGCTGCTCGCTCATCTTCTCGCTCTCAAGTCTCCTGAGAGACGAGGCTGCAAACCTCCTCGGTACGCAGAGCGGTTGCGTGAGTTTACCCTTGAACACGCTGACGGTGGATTGGTTGCACGCCCTGCAGGTGCACGGTCCAGTCGCTCCCCATAAAAAGGCCACATCTCAACCAAACGCCGCAACAGATACCATCCAGGCTTTTTTAAGGTCACATCGGATTAGCTGCGGTGGAAGAGGGGAGGGAGAAAGTGCTTCAAAGCCAGAGCGAGAGCTGTATTCAGCAAGTGTTCGAGTGTCCACAGAGTTATTGAGGGAGACACTGTTATTAAATAGCACAGCTTCGGATGCTGTGGGGCCAAAGTTGGCACCTCACATGGGCTATTCTCTGCTGGAATGGCTGTTTTGCGGAGCTTCTGGAGGAGTAATAAGTGGTCATCAAGGAAACAAGATTGCACTCAGCAGCTCAGTGGTCCACGCTCGCGGTCCAAACGGACACACAGTCAAACTGACTGCCAAAGAGGTAAAGACGTATTGATGAAAGTGTATTTTATCTTGTATTATTCGGAGAGAAATCAAACCAGACGAGTGTTGTTCCTTCGTTCTGCAGGTGACTGTTGGAGAGGGGAGCACGGGGAAGGAGGAGTCCCTGATCACGGTGGAGGTTCATGTGGAAAGCTCGTCTATAGCAGCAGTGTGTGGACTGCATCACGCTGTGCTGAGCCGGATACTGGTACGTACACACCCACTGCCATTCTATCTTTCAGAGAAACTTAGGGTCAGGTGCATTTTGTCTGACGTTTATCTGACTTTTTTTTATATATGTTTCGTACGGACATAGTGGGGTTTTGAGGAGGATGTAACTGGTTAGAAAACTGCTGCGATGTCAGTCTTTACAGAAGACACTGCAGGATTATGGAAAGACTAAATGACACAATCAAACATGCTCGTTGTGGCGGTTTGGATCATATAAGACTATCAGAGTGACGGGAATCCTTCATGTTCATTATCTGCTCGGTTCCTCCACACAGACTCTGTTGCAGACCGCTCCACATCGGCCTGCTTCCACAAAGAGTGTCCAGAGTTTGGGTTTAAGGCAGGCACTGCAGCGGGCCGAGGTAAGACTATTTACTGTTTGCATTGTCTGCGGTTGTGTTTGACTCTAATTTACATAAATGTTCTATCTTTTTTTTTTTTAATTAGCACCTGTTGCAGCACATCCAGCAAAGTCGAATCTCAGGCGCCTTTGACGTGGGCGTGTCCACAGGGCAGATGACACGGTCACGTCTCAGCGTTTACCGACAACTCAGAGAAAACCCTCTCCTTATACTTTAGCAGTGTTTCTCTGCTGATCCTACGCAGCTGCCCGTGGCTCTGTCCGGCGTTATGTAAGCTCTCTTTGCAGCGTATGTGACATAATTTCCATAGTGGTTGTGAATGTGGTTTTGCATCACGGTAAAAGACTGATAGCATTTTATAGTTTACACAAAGAAGAATTTATGACATTTTCCATCATTATTTTTGCTATCATACACAAGATTGGTACATTGCAGGGGCTTTATGATGCATTGCTGATGAAGAATTAAAAAAGTCAATTTATTTGAACTAAGTTTTGAGGTTCTTCAGGCTTCCATAAACAGAAATGAACAAAGCTCTTCAGGAGGGCTCTGTATGCCTTGTGTTGTTAGCAGCCTTCAAATGACTTGGGGATTAAAACGAGAGTGAGGTACCTGAACAGGAAACGGGCAACCTGCAGCCCTTTTGTGTTTTTGATAGAGACCATATACTATTTCAGGGTTTGAACCTGCAGCGTTCTGATGATGGATAACCTCTCTAAAACCCCTGATTGCAGAGCAGAGTAAAAGCTTGTGGTGGGTGAGAGAAGTCCTGGAGAGTGTCAGATTGGAGTCACATGGATCTCAATGGTGAGCAGTTCAACCAATTAGTCACTTTTCCTTCTCAGGCTGCTGTTTGAATGGTTTTTCTGGGCACCGAAAGGTTTCAAAAGAAAGCAACAAATTGAGAAAATTCAGATTTTCTTTCTTCTTTCTTATCCTTTTGATCGTAGTGATGCTGGTATGAGGAGTTTGGTTGTATGTGATTTACCTGCAGTAAAGCTTTTAAATGCTTCAGTATTATTGATGTCTAGGGTCCTGTAGTTCAGTTCAGGGCAGAGATTGCTGTCTTTTAGTTCTGATCTGGTTGGTGTGGGTCCATGTAGCGATGACGGTGCAGGATGACATTAAAATTAATTATTATTATATTTTATGGACTGTCTGTGGTGTCACACAAACCGGACCCAATTCCTATAATCCTTGTAGAAATGTGACATTACTAAGACAAAACATAACCAAGCCATACAAGTGCATTTTCCCGTTATGTTTATAGAAAGAAGAATGTAGAAAAAACAAAAACAGATACACATGCAACATCCCCGTTTCCTGTTCGTACAGCTGCCATGAACACGAGTCTTGATTACAGTCTAGACTTCTAGAAACCTAACCAGTGATGCTAACAAACATCCTCAGACTGCAGCACCTTTGCTAACGACTTCTAAAAGGTGACCTCACTTGTAACGCTGACTATGTCTGTCTCAAGTGGCACCCGATGCGTCGTGTGCTTCTCCGGCTGGACGGGTGCCATCATTACACGCCCACGTATTACCACTTTGTGCCTTGCTGTGGATAATGTCATACCTGTAAGGAGTTGAAGGCTTGGAAGATGAAGACGAGGAGAAAGAGGATGTTCTGAAAAGATACGAGTTTTCATCTGCAGTGGTTCATTGTGAAATCTACATCTGTCATATCTAGCTGTCATTATTGAAAGTAGGATTTTTTTTTTTCAAATCTGGAATGAAGCTTCAGACAATAAAATTAACAGTGAATGCGCATCAAAAAGAACTCTAAAAGAACAACACCAAAACTCTAATGATCATAAATGTTTTGTTGTTTTGAGATCAAGCACCGACTCAAAACCTTGGTCACTCAAACCCTTTCTTGGCTGGATACGGTCAGTTCTTCTTCTACTGCGATGTGAGGCAACGATCTGTTGTGAGTTCTCTGTTGCATTTTGTTTCGAGAAGAAGAAACAAAAGAATGATGTCTTTCACACCAAAATGCGAGAGTTTAACTTTTTACGAAGCGTTGATTGGTGAATAGAGAGGGGAGAAGGGCCAGAGGTGGTCAATACTCCCAGAGGGCCGAGCTGCTCAGGCTGAGTCCGTCTCCCTTCAGTGTGCCTCCCTGGTCCCCGCGTAGGTATTTGCCGTTCTTGCCACGGATGGCGAGGCGACCGTGCTCCAGGAGCTCCAGAGTGAAATCCTCAG
Source organism: Eutrigla gurnardus (assembly GCF_963514095.1). Lineage (NCBI taxonomy): Eukaryota > Metazoa > Chordata > Actinopteri > Perciformes > Triglidae > Eutrigla > Eutrigla gurnardus. The sequence goes on along the minus strand of NC_139933.1, from coordinate 12,163,513 downwards.
GGACCTCGCCGTCTGAGCACACAAGCCCGGCGCTGTTCACGTACCAGAACCGGCCGTCCACGCCTGCAAGAGCAGCAGCAGCAGCAGTGTGTCAGTGATTCAGAGTGTAGTGTACTACGGAGTAGGGATGCCAAAAACATGTGTGACTGTTGGACACCCTGACCTTTAATGTGGTACGCCCCATTAATGAACTGCAGGGTGAATATGTCGTAGACCGATCTGCTGCCGTCCAGTAAGTTGGAGTTCTTGTGGTGGCAGATGAATCCGTTCTCCCCTCTCAGGATCAGCATGGGTCGGTTGATCAGCTTCAAGGTGAGCTGTTCGTCCATGCCTGACAGAAGGTGAAACCATGAAGAACCATCAGAGGGAACACAAGGGGAGTCAGAGGGAGGAGGAGAACCACAACCTCATGTCTTACCTATGGAATCACTGACAGCCAGGAGCTGGCCATTCTTCTTAGTGCAGATGTATTTTCCATTGTTAGCCTTTAGTGCCACCTTGTGGCCAAGCCACTCCACTGAAAACATGGAGTTGGCTGTCCTGCAATTTGGCATTACAGGGAAGAAAATTAGACTTGGCTTGCTTTTAAATACTCTTGGATGTATTGTGATCTTCAAAAGATAAAGCAGGTCAACTAAGAGGGACTGAAGATTTTATACAATCACATTTTCTAATTTAGGGGGTTGACATCAAACACTCAAACAAGTGATTCATCACTATATGCACGCAAGGAACTGTCCCTGTTATTCTCAGTCTTTCAAATCCAGATTCAAATTTCATGACACTTCTTTGTGTTTCTTATAAAGGATTCATGATGATTTTCATGCTAAGAGGTCACGAGGAGGTGTGTAAGGCTGCATGGGGGAACATGGGAACATTTACCTTCCTTTTGTAGGCCCATATCTGTAAAATGTGGAACTAATACAACATATTTGATGGCGTATTAATGTGAAGTGTAAAGTGACACAAGAGACTTCACCCACACTTCAGTGGCGTTGGTCTGGATGCCTCCGTGGGCCACCAGATCCCAGTAGTTCCCTTGGCTGGTGCGGAACGTGCACTTCCTGGTTTCCTTGTCGATCTCCATCTGGAACGTCTCCATGTCTGTCTCGTCTTCCTGATTGGCTGCGAGGGTTAATCCTGGGAGAGGCACAGCAAACACATGATGTCATTAAAACTTTGTAATTTCTCAGTTGTATTGCATTGTTGTCTATTGTAAATGTGCGATTACTGCTGAAGTATCGATACATGTGCTCACAAAAATACATCTGCTTGTCCTGAATATGTGTCATTTGTGCATGAAATAAACACATTCCTCTACAGATCTCTTTTTTTCCTGTTTTCGGAACCAACCGTTTGTTATTTGGGAATCAGCTACATAGCAGCTTGCTCATCAGGTTGTATTGTTGTGTTTGGTTTGGCCCAGTATGAAAGAGCCGGTAATCACGTTTGATCCTGTTGTGTTATTTTTAAGCGAGTCCGTCTCAAACTGCACCCTTGATCCGTCTTGCCAAGGATGCACTTTCCTGGGGGTAAAACCATTTTCACTGATTGTGGTTCTGGATGCATTTATGGACAGAATATATATGTAAATAAAGTAAATGCACTAACTGTGCCCATGCAGGGAAACCTTCCAGAGACAAGCGATCACACACTAATGAATGCTTCTTACAGTAATATGTGCTACACCGAGATAACAGAGATCACAATTACATCGACTGCTTAAAAAACAAATAGAAAGTTGGTTTCCAATTTCAGAAGGCAGCTTTACTATGAACCTATTTTCTATTAAACAGGCCACTGTAATATTTTCAACTGTCAGCATGATCAAAAATGTTGTCAGAAAAGAAAACAATTGTTCATCACCAAGAGACAGATTGCAGAGAACTAAATCCCAAATTAGATGCATCCCAATACATTTTTCTTAATCCTTTAACAACACTAATCTGTGCTCATCACCCCCATGATATCTCTCCCTGCTCCCCTTTCTGGTTACCCTCCTCGACCTTTCTCCCTTCCCCCATCTCTCCCTCCTTACGCCTCCCACCATCACCCCACCTCCGGCCCTGCCTATCTGCCCTCTTCACAGCGGGGCGCTGATATAATCAGCTTTCAAGTGCTACCCGTCCAATCCCTCAATCCCCTCAATAAAAGAATAAAGAAAAAACAGGAAAAGACCAGAGGATTTTATGGCCCACACTTAGCGGGATGTACAGATAATTACTCATCCCTCTCAACACTCCAGCTAACGGAGCAATGAAGTGGTCAAGCATATGGATAACATGCATTAAAGACAACGGCATTATATTGTTTCACACATCTTAAAGGACTCAAATCTCCAAATCAAGAGATCAACTCTATTTGACGCCAGTGCCTAAAAGTTAAAGGCTGAAACCTGAGAAATAAGAAGTTATTGGTAACTGCCGGTGTGGGAAAATAGTCTAAGCTTTCACATTAGGGACCTGGATCCCTGTACACTTGATCACAAAGTCCAGTTGTTTGGTTTTGAAAGTAAGCGTCACACTGGTTCCCTTGATTTTTTTTTTTTTTTAATTGTGATTTTTGATTTGGTTCAGATCATCTTCACAAATGAACACCACTTTCATGATTTTTGAAGTGATAGGAGGAAAAATGAAATGTTATCACGCTTTAAACGAACTACATCACAGTTGCATGAGTTTTCACAACGAGGCTCTAAAGGCGGACTAGTCGACGTGAAGACTTTTGTCATTTAGCCACTTGTTTACAGACACGTAAGAGTGATATTTACTGACATTATTTATATCATGACGCCACAATCTTAAATTGAGTTAACCACAGACCTTATTTCAGGCACCCAAAGGAGAATAAAACCCTATTGACTTTGGGACAATGGGAACCGTACAAAATATCCTCTCATTTAGGGATTTTAGGATTAAAATGACCGCAGCACTCTATAAAAACGCCCTTACAGAGACAAAGGTCCAGTGAGGCTGTATTTAGGCATAGCACAGCTTTGATGCTAACGTACTTCCTCAAAGGGTTCAGTAGATGGGCAAAGACATATTTATACGCAACCATTCCCCACTAAACTGACTGTAGTGAATCAACATTATCACTGAGAAGAGTTGCTCAGCTGAAGCGCGTCTGTTTCAGACTTTTGGAGCATCCACTGGCTTTGGGAAGTCATGACACCTCCTTCCCTTTCTCTAGGCATGGCCACTCCAGGTGCTGCACCACCGTGCACTAAACACAAAGTACAGATGGTAATGTCATTAGATATGTAGGTATTGAACAAATTCAACATTTCACCTGTTGATGGCGCTAGACTTTTGAGTGTCTTTACAGAAAGCCATGATCACCAGAATACTAGTTGTTGAGATATTTCAGTCTGAAACCACAGTGGCGGATCAACCGTCACCATCGCCGAGGCCGACGCAGCATCCTCCTATATTTTATGGTGATGTGCTCTGAGGGCCGCACAAGTAATAAACCAGAGCTCACTATGCTGCGCCGCATCGAGTGGTTTAAGGCTACTGAGGGATGCATGCATATAAATTACATCTGCATAATCCAACATCGATGCACATGCACGTGCCAGTTTGAAGAGCCTGGTTACCTGCCTGGATTTTTGATTGAAAAAACAATTTCTTCTTAAAACGGTTTAACCCTCACCGTGTGGTTCAGTGTGAATCCCATCTGGTTTAAGATGATTTTTTGGGGGGCATTTTTGCTTTAAATTTGATATCTGCCTGCCCGGAGGAGGGAGAAAGGGGTTGACGTGCGACAAAGATGTCATGGTTACTGAGCTACCGGGACGCTTTAATCACATCTTATTCACACCCAATAAACTAGGTATCATGAGGTCTTACAACTGGCGAAATTATCATTGATCTTAAGTGCATTTGAAGCATACATTTCTGCCCCTCTACTCCACACCTATGCCTGGGGGCCCATCACTCTCATTCTCTCTCATCCCGACTCAATGTCATGCTTTGTCTACCTATTCCATGTGTCCATTTCACACTAATTCAACCCAGAAATGATCCGCCGACAGGGCTCAGCTGGGACCTCGCAGCCGCTGTCTGATAGATGAGAGGAGAGGGGACAGAGGAAGGAGAGAAGGATGGAGGAAGAGTGAGACACAGAGAACAGGGGAGAGAGAGATTAGATACGCTGAAATCCAAGCCAGCAATCCGAGGATATCAATAGCTGCGTCGATGACCATCTTTGACACAGCAGTTGGTCAAGCATATGAAATAAGGTGTTGTCATCATAGCCGCGGTCACTGATAAACTATGCACGGAGCGCTCCTAATCAGGACACTCCCTGGTGCATCTACACCAACACAAAAACACACATCAGCAGTGCCACAGTTTGGATCAGATCCCGGATCCAGCTCCACTTTCTGCCGTTGTCCTACCTGCAGGCTGCAAGTGGAGCAGGCCTAACTAATCCATCAGCGATGGCTGGCTCTGACATCTATTATTAATGGTAAGCTGATGCCACTATCCCCCTGTCCCCTATCTTTTTGGTCATTCTCCCAATCCATTCTCCACCAATGCATTTTCTGTTGTGTTTTTTGTATTGTAGTCCATGTATATGTATGTAAGTTTGTGTCTTTTTCACCATCAGGGCAGAGCAGACCACATGGAGATGATGACAGATCTACATGACATGATACACACACACACACACACACACTACTCTCTCTACTCAGGTCAGACAGAAAGTTCTGAATTCCTTTGCCGTTTGTTGAACACTTTCCTATATAAATTCATGCTCCACCACGTATCAGGTGACCCCTTTTATTACTAACCCATTTACTGCCTTCGTACTCACTTTCAAATAGATAGCCAATGTGACTCCTCTGTGCTAAATGGAGCAGAAACAAATGTAGTAATATATGTGTAAAGACACAAGGGAGGATGAAGAGCCCACCTGTGTCCACACATACTCCCATTGTCCTCGAGTCCTTTGAGAGTTGCATCCTCCCCTTCTCTGCTTTCCATTTTCCTCTTAATCTCCTTTAATCATCATGTCGAAACCAAAGAAGGAAGGCTAACGAGGTATATTTACCCGAGTACAAAGGATTTTAAAACACTAGCATGGAAGATATTCCATTTTGTACTTTTGTTAATATTTTAGTCCAACACAACAATTTAACCTTTCACCCACTATAGATTTTTGTCTTTTAACAGTTTGTTTGATTTCCAGCAGCACATCAGCAGTGACTGATGTCCTGGGAGCAACCGGGTTAGATTAGCGGGTTAGAGTGGGACTCGGAGGGGCAGAAGCTTTGGCCCCAGGTGAGAGGCAGCTTGGGTTTCTGAAAGCAGACTCCCCCCCCCTCGCCTTCCAGGAACAGGGGCCAACATCATCAATAATTCAACACACCTCAACTCACCACTCGCCGCAGCAGGATGGTATGGTTGTGTGTGGGGGGGCGAGTGTGTCGGAGGAGGATAAAGCTTTTGTTCGTGCAGAACAAGAGGGAGAGAGACAGAAAGGAATAGAAAAATGTGATTTTCTGTCTGTGCATATGTTCATACATGTAGCTGCTCTGTACGCTGTATGCACTGCAACGCGCCTTTCCCTTCGCTTCATCCAATCAGTTTACAGTGCTCCCAGTCGTTTGGTTTGTGCCTGAAGCTCCCGCTGCTACCCAGGAACAATGAGCGGGGAGAGATTCAGTTACAGCACCGGGGGCTGAAGTAACTCGACCCTGCAGACAAGAATCTGCAGCCTGTGGATGGGTGTCATGGCCAAGTATGCTGACAAGCACGGTTGGTGTATGCTAATCCACCCCAAATCTAGTTTCAAATCAGACCGGCAAACCATTTTCACCTGGTGCAGTTCTGGTTAGATGAAACGCGATCGTCACAATTACAATTATTCTATGTTTCACACCGATCAAAGAAATTAGACCTTGTTTTGGGGGGGAGAAACGACTTTGAAGCCGATGTGGAGCAGGTGTAATCCATCAGTATAGTAGTGCGGTATCGTGCCTGCATGACAAGACTGTAGAGTAAATACATAATATAGTATGAACAGAGCAGCATTGCAGCGTATAGGTTACATGCAGCTGTTTCAGAAAGCCCAGGGGCAAAAGTGTAGAGTGTTAACACCATTACACAACAAAGCCAGGAGGTACATGTGAGAGGGAATGAAAGGGGATTTTCAAAAAGATTACCATTCATGGTGACTTATTATATTTGCCTTATTATAGTCCTTCTCTGACACCATTCATTTGTAACATTTTTAACGTTGAAACTCATTTGTGAAAAACTCTATTTGTGCCCTTATTCCCTACAATAAATCTGTCTTTGTCTCATGTCTCCCATGTAGTCTTCCATATCAGCCTCATCCATCTTGTTTTCCTGGAACAATGCAACTATCCAATGTGACGCCGATGCATGTTGATGTGCAGACTACATTACCCATAATTACCATGCATCCCTCATCAGTTGTCAATCATTAGAGAGTGGCCATTTACGCCAAGCATACCCACGGGTTACTTCCTTGTAAGCTCAGTTTCCCGGGGGCGTATCGGTGCACACTATGTACTGTGTAGGCTAGTAGTGGTAACTGTAGTAGTTGTAGTATTTGCTTGCTGCTCTGCTTCGTTATGTATGTGAGTAGGTCAGTATGTGCCAGCTCATGTCACACTCAGGGTCACATAAGGTCAGCCTTTAGCCATTTAATCAGGATTCTGTGTAATGAGTTGCAGATTTTAAATGCATGCCAGGCCTCAAGGCAAAATCTCCTGCCGATGTTTTCCTTACCTTGTCTTATGGAGACATATCGCCCATTGGCGGCCATCAGAACCACCTGTGGGTGGCTCTCCTCAAGATCAAACAGTTCATCTTTGCCCGGCTTGGAGCACCGTCCAGACCTCAGGGTGCCCGTCGGCCCCATGGGAGACAAATACTTCCCCTCACAGTCTTTGAAGGCCAGCTTCCCACACTTCAGCTCCAGCGTGTACGCTGTGGCCCTCCCGCTCTGCGTCAAGAGCTTCCCATCATTGCTGAGGAAGCGGCCGTCGCAGGTCTTAAGGCAGTACTTCCCACTCAGGTAGACTAGGGTCAGGAGCGCTCCCACACCCCAGGGGAAGTTCATATCCACAGCGATTTCCCCATCCTCCACAGAGAGGTGGGCATAACGCTTGCGGGCCACAGACAGCAGGTTGGCCTGCGGATGTAGAGCCAGGTGCACTGCCCACAGCTCGGCATCTGTGATTACCTGGGCAAAGCAGGAGAGGTAGTCCCGGGAGCCGCCGAAGAAGCGGAGGTGCTGCTCAGACTGCAGGGCCCAGCGACCGTCTGACTGCGCCACAATGAAGAAGCGGCAGTTGGAATTTTGCCCATCGGCCTCGCAGGTGACTTTGCCGTCCTTGTCGGAGGCCAGGTAGCGTCCCAGGTGGCTGCGCAAGTAGATCACCTGGGTGTCCTGAGAGTCCTGCTCTAGAGTCCATATCTGCTTCTTCATCAGGCTGGGTGCTGACGCATTAACCTAAGAGACAAGGATGTGTTCCCACACAGAGCATGAGGCCTTTTCATCCTCAGCCGTATGTTCTATGTACAACAAGTTCATGCCTTCACGACGACAGCTCTGGACACCAAAAATCTCAGCAATACGGTACAATTCTTCTCTCACATTAGATTAGATGCTCGTACCTTGAAGCCAAAGGCCTCAGCAGTGAGGTAGCGCCCTTCGTGGTTGATTAGACCAAACTGCAACTTCAGGGGACGGTTCCCATTAGCAGGCATCTTCACCTGTTGATCCGGGGATGTGAGAGAAAGGAAGAACAGACGTGAGACCAGTTAGAGATGAGTGGGAGAAGAGAAACAGAGAAGGCAAATAGGGCTGGGTGCAGGAGTGAGGGGGTGTGCATAAAACGTGGGGTAGAAAGGCTTGTTGAACGAGGTGAGGAATAAGGAAGGGGATGAAGTCATGGAGAATGATGAAATGAGAACGCCTTAAAGACAGGAAATCAATTCATTAAGGTACAGTATATAAAGCACTCCCAAGACCACAAATTCCTTCCCCTGCTCATAGCTTCATTATACATTTTTCCAGCTACAGCCTCCTAATTTACTTACTGTGGTTTTGTGGCTTCCCCTCTGCAGTTTCTGCGGCTCTAATTCCAGCTCCCAGATTTAAGAGGCTTCTTTCACCAAGCGTCCTCTTGTAATTCTCTTTCTCTCCTCTGCTTCGCTCGCTGGCTCTCACGTTCGGTTGATCGGGTCTCCCGGCTCCCCTCCGCCACCGGCTCTTCTCACCCTAATCAGGCAGCAAAGACTTGAGTCAACCGTGATCTCTCTTTAGTTCGGCATCAACCTCTCTTTCTCTGTAGACTCATTTTGTTCTCGCCTGCGTATCTCCACTGCAGCCGATCCTCTCCCCCCCCTCTCTCTCTTGTTGAACAGTATCCCCTCGCCCAGCCTCACTCCTGTTCTTGCTTGACTTGCTATTCACCCTGAAGGCTCAATCACCTGGTCCCCCCTGACTAGCCTTCCCTGGGGTTTTGTTTTTGCCCCTCCTTTGCCGACTATCTTTGGATCACATCGAAATGCACTGACCTACTTCTTCACCTTCCTTGAAGTCCCAGTTCCTCGTTTATCACACAAAAGTTTGATCAGTGGAGAAGAACATCCTCAGCGGTCCTGCAAATTTTATGGTAGTACATTGAAGGACTCCTTCACTCTACCCCTAAACATAAGCCGTCCATCACAGCTGAACTCAGCAACAAAGGGTGCTCGCTTCTGTGGTCTTAAGCCTCTCTCTGTCGCTTTTTCCTCCCATCCTCTCCTTCTCTCTCTCTGCCTTTCTCTAACCTGCCATGTGTATAATCCTGCCTTTCTCTGCGCTTTATTCTGAGCTCTGCACTTCACCTCTTTCTGTGACACATAAAGACAGGTAAGTAGAAACAATGCACACACACACACACACATGCATACACAGTGCCGGGTAACCAGAGCACCCCCTGTGCCTTTGGGGTAGTTGCCTGAGTGCAGCTCCCCTTACTTGCCTATGCTGGGGGTTACGTTACACACTTCTCTGATTGCAAGCTCTCTGGATCAGTTCTAATGGGAAACATGTCTGAGAGGCTGAGGGAGTCGCACTTTACATCCGAATTTGGGAGACAAGCAAAGGGAAAGGAGATGGCGGGTGCTGCAAAGGAAACAGTAATAAGCTAATCAACATATGGGGTTTTGAATGACTGTGTGTGCATGTGTGTGTGTGTGTGTGTGTGTGTGTGTGTGTGTGTGTGTGTGTGTGTGTGTGTGTGTGTGTGTGTGTGTGAGTAATCAACCTTGCCAATCAGCCTATTATAAGTCTTCTTTGCAGAGTAAACAGACGTGTCTGTCCCAGAATCCATCTAATCCTCAACCCAATCATCCCAACCTGGCTAATCTACCGGCACGACCCCTCCCCACTGCATACACACACACACACACACACATGCACACACACACACACGCACAAGCACACACGTACAAACACACACACGAACACACACACACACACACAAACACACACACAAACACACACACACACGCACATACACACACACACACCCACAAACACATGCACAAACACACACACACACCCCCCCCCCCCCCTTCTGCTTGTCAATGGCTATAAACATACACATAGACTCAATGACCCACAGCAACATGCGTGGAATCACCACACACACACGCACACACACACACACACACACACACACACACACACACACACACACACACACACACACACACACACAACACACACAAACACACACACACAAAGGTCAGAGAAGGGTCCCAGGGTTCATTGAAACAACCACCCACCCAAAGATTTACTCCTGCTGACCCAGACTTGAACTGCTGTGCTTTACGCAAAACGCGATAAACAATGCATGTCACACACAAACACGGACACTGAAGGACTCGAGGGCTGTAATTGAGTGTGTGAACACCAAACGGACGGCATACCACATTTCTGAGCTGACTTGAGATCAGCTTCCCTGTTGAAAGTCTGAAACTTTACCTTTTTTAGTTTTTTTTAGTACAATGATATGAAGATGTCTTCTATCAAAATGTTTTAATATCAGGAAAATTATATATTTTACCCCACATAATATTTAAATAGGAACCTTGCTTCAAAATGTCCTAGAACCAACACTGGAACCAGACAGGAAGTTATTCTTGTTACTCTTTAATACAAAAGTAATTTTATCTATTTTACTGGGTAATTTGGTTTCTACTTGTTACTTGCCTCTAACAATTTGGAAGTGATGTTTTTCATTACAAAATGCTTTATTTTCTGGAGAATTTTGAAGGCCTGAGATGATTCAAGCTGACACTGTCACGCATATGTGGGTCATATCTTTGCAATAATGGCCATATGATAATGAAACGTGTTCATTAAAATGCTGATTCTTCACCTCCTTGTTTATATCAACTGTTAACATCGAGCAGAGCAAGAATATTCAATGAGGCTTTATTCAGTCTTACATCTGTAACGATATGGCTATTAAACGTCTTGTACACAACACCTAAAAATACTAAAATTGCAATACTGAAAAGTATAAGATGAGGATGTTATTTTTATTGACTGACTGACACAAGTAAACAGGTTCTTTACAACACAAACCTGACTCTATCGTGTAACCTTCAGAGGGCATCGCTGCTCTGCAAGCAGTAAGGTCTGAAACCTGCAAACTCATCTTCAAGATTTGAAGATGCACAATTCATTTGACTTGACACGGTGCCATTCCAGCTAAGACATTAAAGGCACAATCAATGGCAGCAGGATACAATAAGGTCGGCCATCGGGACATGAAAAACACGTGGATAAATCACATCACTACAAACGCTCACTCGGCTTCTCTACTTGGACAAGCCATCTGATCTCCTATTGGGAAGGTGCTACACACACACACACACACACACACAGAGAGAGCGAGAGAGATGTGTGTGATGCATGTGTGTGTAACAACACTCCTTATCTTTAAAATGACACAAATAAATTGGAAATCAGATCCTCACGCTCCCCATGCCTGAAATCCTATATACACACAAACATGGTTGCAAGATCTCACACACACACACACACACACACACACACACCCACCCACACACACACACACACACAATCATATAAAACTCACTGCAGATTGTTGAACAAAAAGGGGAGGCAGGAGGAGCAGACACAAATAAAAAAGTCATATACTGTTATTGTTGTCAGTACTATTATTTTCATTACTATCACTATTATCACTATTACTGTACTTCCTCCTCATATGTGTCCTATCCTACGCATCATTAGCTCGCTCTCCGTGGCCCCCGGGGGCTGCGTCATCGTCTGCTGTTGTGCCGGCACTCCTGCTGCCGTTGGCACAGTGACGCCTGTCGATAGCCAACCAGATGTTTTTTTTTTTTTTCTCCCCACTCCTTATTCTGGGACGGCGGCTGTGCAAGGTTCACCGTGGCAACCGCGGAATGGTGCTTTAGAAGCCATTACAACGGTCCTCTGATGACACTCAAATAGCTATCATTACACCTCCTCCAAGGAGACACTGAGGGAGGAGGAGGATGGAGGGAGGGAGGGAGGTGAGAAGGGAGAGATGTGAGGCAAGGAAAGGAAGAGGGAAGGACGGATGGGTGAAGGCTGGGAGGAGAGGGAAAGAGGCGGTGGGAGAAAAGATGAAGAGCGAGGAGAAGGGATTTGGAAGAGGGGAAAGAGAGGGGGAATAGCCGAAAGGTGACCAGCGGGAGACGGGTTAAGGGTGTAGGGAGACGGAGGGAGAATCTGCAAATTACACAGGCAGACAGGGATGGGAAACCACGTTAAAGATATAGAAGGTGCATGGAAGAAGGGATGAGAGAGGAAGGGAGTGACTGAGGGAGAGAATGGGGAATTCAAAATGACCGTTCTGAGTTAACAGCCTCCAGCCTTTTTCTACCCTATTAAGTTCTATTCTGCCATTACTTGGGACTGCAGGGGGCTGCCTCATACCCCACCGTGCCCCCTTACTCTTACAGACGCCCCCTCCCTAGACACACACACACACATCCACAAACACACACTCCCTTCCACACTCTTCCTCCAGTCATCCTCTTCCCACTTTCAGTCACTCTCCTGCCTCCTCTCCCTCGTCTTCAGTTCAATTCCAGAGGTTGTGAACTGAATGAAAGAGAGATCACCTGGATCAATCTTTGAGTCCACTGGTTGTCCTTGTTTTTTGCAAAAAGCATGCCGAAAAAAGCCGTGAGGGTTCTTTGCATCACGTTCCTTCCTCGCTTTCCTGACAGAAGAATATTTTTCAGTAAAAACTCATATCAGGACCTAAATTTGTACTATTTGTATCTAAAGTCTGGGTTATGCTAGACATAGTTTGTACAACAATGGTGATCATAAGGGAAACGTGAAAGAAAAAGGGAAAACACAAAGTTGCTGCATATTATGAGTCCTTTTAAACCGCTTTGTCATATTTAAGGCACCTAAAATAGGATGAAACAGAGTCAAAAGCGTAAAAGAAATGTTTACATATACACTTTAATCCTACGCTTAAGACTATACTTAAATGGCTCTTACTTCTTTCATATACAACAAGACACAACTGGTTTTTTTTGTGTGTTTTTTTTTTAATACATAAATAAGGTGAAAATAAGTCTGAGGATGCTGCCACCCACAAGAGCTTCAGTGAATAACTGCAATCACTATCTGACTGAAATACAAGACATATTTCAATGCAAATCACCAAAAGCATGCAACCTGTTCCCAACGTGAACGCAGGAGAAGTCTTTACAAATGAAACCTGTCCTTTGTCTGTCGACTTGTCCCTTCCACCTCTTCCTCCAGTCGACATTTGTGCCATTTGAAGAACAAGCAAGCGTTTTAACCGCTGTTTTCAACCTTTTATTTATGCTGAAACGGTTGCATCCTCGTATACACACGGTGAACTGGCATGCTGACAGTTGTAATCCCCGAAGCCGCCGCTGAGAGGCGGTGTCAGCCTTCTACGTTGCCTCTTTTATGAGAACCTTGCCTATATATATTTTTTGGAGGTTGAAAAAAAGAGAGAGAAGATTGATGCTTAGTTTGTCAGTGTTGGTGCCTGTGTGACTGCGTAGCGTAGGAGGGAATGACTTTAGTGCTGTTTAAAATGGCTGCTTTAATGTCTCCTTTTTTGGGGAAGGACTTTGCAGAAACCGAAAGGCTTCGACAACACGTGCAGCGTTATCAACTGTAAAACATCAGTGCAATTAAAACGAGACGGGGGGGAGGAGGAGGAGGAGGAGGGCTGTTTCTCCATGTTTCAATCATTTCCAGTCACCAGTCTGTTTCTCTGCCATGTAATGCAGGCGTTACATGGTAAAACAGGGGCAGGCTTGACCCACAGTTTTAGAGGCTGAATCTGTGAATGTGGGTTATACCTCACTGCTAAGCATGCGTTCCTCATGTGCTTTTAATCCCATTGGGTTTTCTTGCATGCTGATTTGATTATGATCGGGGCAACGCGCACGCTTGAAAAGGCTGCAGCGCGGCTCTGGTCGCCCCATGTGCTCCGCCACGGTTCACTATATTACCCTCGCTTTTCTTTAAATGTGTCTGAAATGAGGCTTTGAAACAGTCCGGATTAACTGATGTATCGCGTTTCTAAAAACAAACCGCCTCTGAATCATTCATTAATTCACATTTGGCTATTACAGTGCGGGTTTGTGTTTTATGGGGAGAGCAGCGCCTTCCTGTGTGGGAGGAAAGAGTTAATAACAGCGGGCTGAACGTGATGAGTGAGGGGACTCTGTGAAACGCAGCGAGCCAATCCGCGTCAAGATTAACACCTCGCGTGGCCGTGATTGGCCCAAAGCCTGCTCGTTGTTGTTTGGGACTCAGGACCCACGTGGGGGCGCGGACCCTCAATTGAGCTCCCATTGGCGGAGACTCCACGTTCAAGAGCCGCCCATAGAGGATCTCACTGCGCTATTGGCCAGGCCGCCGTAATTAACTCCTCCCCCTCCCTCACCTCCCCTTCGCCCCTCCTCCCCTTGTTTTTTCGTCCGAGAGGAAAGGAAATATCCCTCTCGCGAGCGCCATGAGCTCGCGCGGGTAGCCGCGCCGCCGCCGCCGCCTCCGCCGCCGCCGTCGCTTCACATCTATCAGGAGGCGCGCGAACTCGGATCTGACATTTCGCACCGATCCTCTTAACGGGCCGAAAATACGGGGAAAACAGATGACTAGATATGATATTTAACTCCGCGTGGCGAGGATTTCCCCGTTATTACGTTTTAACTCCAATTTCTCCGAGATGTCTGTCTCTGTTCCTTCATTTTCTCTTCATAAAGCAGCAGCCGCTCCGCTCTGCCTCCACACACACACACGCACACACTCAAACAAACACACACACACACTCAAACACACACACACACACACACACACTCAAACACACACACACACACACACACACTCAAACACACACACACACACACACACACACACACACACACACACACACATACACACACTATATATATATATATCTATCTATTAAAGGACTTATTAAAATGTAAATTGTTAGTAGGCTAAGCGTGTTTACTCCCCCCCCCTCAACACATGTTCAGTTTGGGACGTTTCTTAAAATAAAATAAAATTTAAAAATAGTCAGTGTATAAAAAGTAAACCACCCAGGTCATAGAAGATGCTCATAAAAATCTTTAAACTAGTTGAATTAGTAAATCTAAATGTCGGTACCAGAAACGTACGGTGTGTTGTCTCCCAGCGGTAAAAGCGTTGACATTGGTGCAACCTAATGGGAGCTGTGCTCGGAGCTGCTGAATGCAAACTAAATAATTGATACTTTGAGTATTGTAATATTTTATGTTCAAATTCTATGCTCGCTGCGAGGCAGGACTTTAGGGGCTTTCCATTCAGAGATAAAATGAAACCAAAAAAACACCTACATTCACTCTGCCTTTAGCTCTTTAGTAACATTTCGCTCTTTAGCTTTCCAAATGATTATTTGTTATTTATTTGAGAGCTCTCTAACATTGCCTGCTGCTTGGTGATTGACAGGTGGTGCACAGGTTGATCAGAGCTTCTTTGACGAGGTCAGCAACCCCCCCCCCCCCCCCCCCCAAAAAAAAACAAATGAGCTAAGAGCGGCTAAAAAGAGTTGCAGCGTTGGGAATTACTTCTTCATGATGTTAGCGTTATGAGTGACCCATTTCACATTAAATAGCCATCTCATACATTGTTAATGTAAAAAAAGAACTAATGCTGGTTTAATGATCAAGAAAAATTGAGAGGCAGATAAATCACTTATTATTACTGCACGTTAAAACTTTTCTTACTACATCCTGAACGCATATTTGCTTTTTTTTTTAGAATGAAAGGCGACTGAATGTGTGTCTTTCCTGCAGCTGGCACTACTTTGTGAGCCTCACACCGGCGACAGTGACTCTTTTTGGGATTTCTGCCTCCAGAACACACTTCACCCTTCCTCCTCCTCTTCAATTGTCGAATAATGCGGCTAAACTCGGCTCAGATTGAATCTCCTGTCCATTCAGTTCACCAGAATCAAGATCAGTCGGCTTTTTCTCGCCTCATCCTATGCCGGAGCCGTGCTGCGGATTTAGCTTGCCTCTGATCCGGCAGCAGCAGGCGCGGCGGCCCTCGCTGTGTCGCGGCTGCAGGAGGGGAGCTGGGCCAGCGGGGAAGGGGGATACCCCCCGTGTGCGCTCGGGCAATTGTTGTCGTGGCGATGGTGGCCGTAGTGGTGGTTGCCAGGGAGATGGCAGTTGCTTGTCTGACCCGTCCCCCTCATGCTGTCACCAGCATTATTGATGCACGCCGCTGCTTGGCATTGTGGGAGTACGGGAGGGAGGGCGGAGAGGACAACGGTTAATGAGTTCAGGAGGAACAGGGACTCTCCCTGCTCTCTCTTTCCTTTCTCCGTTTCCTCATCACCTCTCCCTCTCTTGCTCCCTGCCCCCCCACCCCCCCTTCATTTCTCATGGGTGCCTGTCTTGTGCGAGTGTGCATTAAGAATGTGGGTCTCTCATGATCCATCATGGCAAAATGCACTTTCCCTCTCCTTCACGCACACGCACACGCACACGCACACACACACACACACGCACACACACCTAAACGGCATACAGACTGTGCACTCACAAAAACATGTTCTCCCACACCTTTACTCGAACAGCGTAACTGACTCATTCGCAACCACTCCTTTCCCACTCACTTATACACACACACACACACACACACACACGCTGCCCTGCTGTTATGCCTGAAGGTAGGAGAGCTAGCAAGATTAATAATGACCCCTGACTCCCCATAGACAGACCCAAATATACACAGTTTGGAGAGAGAGAGAGAGAGAGAGAGAGAGAGAGAGAGAGAGGGGAACTAAAAATACACAGTTTAGACACAAAGAGAGAGAGGGAGAGAAACTGTGCACGGTTTTAAAATGTAGTAGCAATGAAGAAGAAATGGGAGGCCAAACATGCAAAGTTGTGCGAGAGGAGTTGTGGGAGAGAGTATGTCATCACTGATTGGGCTTTATTTCATTTTTCTCTGTGCTGACATGTGAAAACTGGGAACCGTTTTCAAATATAAGGGGTGTACGTCAGGGTTTCCATAACGTTAGGGAGCCTGCAACATGAGAGATGAAAGAAACAACGGTCACAATGGAAGCAGCAGAGGCTGCGAGAGAGTCTGGCGTTTAGTCACTTGTATGGGCAGAGCTCCACAAATGTCGGATCCTCAAAAGCCCATAATGCAACCCAATAACGTCACCAAACCAAGTGCAAATTGGTTTCCCCCTGCATTCTGTCATGCTAAGCTAACCGGCTGCTAGCTGCAGCCTTATATTGAATGTTACGGAAAGATCATGGTCATGGTTCTCAGTAACTGCTGGTAGGAACACACACATGAGATGCATTCAGGTATTTGAACAGTCCATGCCTTCGTCTTCCTTGTGAGAACTTGCCTTGATACAGGTGTTGTCATTAATCTGTTTTGTGTTGACATTACCTGACAAATTCACAATAATCCGACGATTCAACTCAAGTGTCCACTAGCTGCAAATGCTAGTTTGGACGTGCATTGTTTTTCACACGTAACCAGTGTTCTCCACGTAAGCCTCACAGCCAGAGAGAGAGAGAGAGTGACGGCGGGACTATTTGCTTTGACAGTGTGTTACTACCTCTCAATTTCTTAACGCTAAAGCGCTCGCAGAGTTTTTTCAGCTGTCTCCCTTTCTCTCTCTGGGTCTCACACACACACACACACACACACGCACACACACACACACACACACACACACACACACACACACACACACACACACAAAGCACTCACAGGTACCGGCAGCAAAATGGGGACAAAAAGACAAAAACACACACGCAGAGTTACACACAGAGAATGGATTAATGTGTTCGGCTCAACTATTTCATTTATTACCGTCGGAGGCCTTTTGTGATGAGGGCATTTTTCAGGTTGCTAACCATTATTCCCTCTAGGCAAAATGCTCATCAAGGGACTCTGTTTCTGTGTGTGTGTGTGTGTGTGTGTGTGTGTGTGTGTGTGTGTGTGTGTGTAAGATTTATCCAGCCTTATGGTTATGGTCTTACCAAGCAGTCAAGATTTCTTTTCCTTTCTATTCTTCAGGGGATTCACATTGCCATTTCTGACTGTACTTCATGTTCCCTCCCCATTTGTCAACACAAGCCTAAGCAGCTCGGAGGCCTGTTTGTTTTGCCATGAAATATTTTTTTTATTTTTTTTTGCAACTCTATCATACCTTGAAATATTGCTGAGTGTGCTGTATCCGTCAACATACCCAACAAAAAGTGTGAGAGAGGCGAAAGGGAGTGAGGGAAAGACATGTGATACAGAGAGAGCCCGTCGCTCGTCTCCGTCCTGATGTTCTTCTCTCTCTTTACCCTCCAGTGTATTAAAATGTGTTTACACAGTGCTCGGATCAACTACAGCACAAATTACATGCACATAGAGATATAAACTCAAACCAGATGGCATTGCTTCTGCTCTGAATAATGGTTGGTGTTTGGTTCCGTTTTCATGGACTTGACTCCGCCATCGCCTCAAGAGCAAATTAATTCATTGGTTTATTTTTTTGATTTCCTTTGTTTGCAGAGGAACATTTGTTTTCTGGCCAGTGGGCGAATGTGTGACAGTAATGCAATAATTAATTGAAATCATTTTGGTGGAGGCCTTGTAAAAGGCAGGAAGCCATCATCATCAGGAGCCGGCCTTTACGCCTTTACGTCATCACGCTCACACAGCGGAAGTGGCCAACGTGATCTCACGAGAAGAGTATGAATAGCGTGCCACTTTTTTATATGACATGCCATCAGCTGCTTTATGCAGTTTGTTATAGTTTGGCTTAAGATAAATACGCAATAAGTACGGAAAACACATTACAAAGTCACAAATAGGTCAACAACATGCTTTCACAAAGTACATGAACACCAATCTCCTGGGTGAACATCCTGTGTATGTTTGACCCAATCTGCCTCCCTTCCCGCTCGCCAAATGTATTCCCGCGCTTTTTTGAATACAAAACAACAACACTGTTGTGATAGCACGCAAAATATCCTAAGTAACTAGCGTGTTATTGATACGTCATTTGGTGAGACCAGGCTGGCTCACAGGTACTAAAGCACTGTAAACGTTCTGAACTGAATGGAACAGGTTGAATCAGCCACAGACTACGGAATTAAGGACAAAGTTATGATGCAGAATGACAACGCATTCACTTAACAAGGAAAATAAAGTGAACAAATCATAGAAACATCTGAGATTCTGAACAAAACGAAGACGTCAGTTCTTGTGACTGCTTTGCTTGGACTGGAGAGTGACCTGGGTTAGTGTCCTTGAACACGATGAAAACTGAAAATCACAGCTGTATTGCTGTTGTAGTGTCCCCCCCAAAGTGTTTTTCTGCTTTCATTAAAGGGCTGGATGGATTTCTACCCTTCGTAAATAAGCCTTCAACCTGTTTTTCAGTCTTAAAAATCAAATTTCAAAATTGTCTGAAAAGTTGATATTTTGGGAATAAAAGTAATTTAACAGTATGTGGTTCATTGAGCAACATCTGCCAAAACACACAAAAGCAGAAGAAAAAAATATTCAACGGACGAAAGGGCGAGCAGTTAAAGTGGTTTCAAGTCAAAGCTCAGCCACAGAGATAGACAAACATTTAGTGTAATGGGAAAGCCGCTAACATTTGCTGAAATAGTGTCAAAATTGACCACCGATTTTAATCAACCTCTCAAACCTCCTGTGACACGGTGTCAACTAACGCCGTACAGTGTGAACGTCACAAAGCGGCAATTCAGGGTTGCCATTCACAAACAGCCCATTACCAAGGCCAACGCACAAAGATGCAGTTGGTGTGTAAGGACCAGAAAACCCGGAGCCCTGGACAGGAGTGAGATGATCTAATGAGCTGCCGCCTTCATACTTCTCTCACAGGTGTCATGGGAGGCTGCCGGGTCCAATGCTTCCTTTGTATGGCTTCGTAACAGCCGAGGAATATGAGGCCATTTTAGGGCATCACCTCCAACATGATGATGCACAGTGAGAAGTCCAGGACGAATTTGAACACCTTCCATCGGTTCAGTGCAAGTGCATCTCGCTCGTCTCTCAAAGAAGCAGGACTGGGAACGACGTAGACCAGTAAGAAGCAGAGCCGCTGTCGTGCAAAATCTTTTGAAACAAAACTATATTGGATAAGATTTCTTGTCTCTCATTACATCCTTCAATCAAAAGCATTTCCCTACTTTAGTTCATGTGTGAGTTCCAAGGTATAGCATTTAATCAACAGGAAGACGTTTAGTGTAAAGTAAAAATAACTAGAACACAGGAAGTGTTGGGATGTTGGCGTCACTATTCATAGCTGGGGGTTTTGTTATATCTATCTTTTGCATAGGTGTAGTTCTTCCATTAGAAATGTATAATGCATGCAATAATGCACAATCAAACTGGCAGAGTCATTAAAATATACTGTTGCAGCTCGTACTCACATCTCACTGGTCCTGCAGCAGCCAAGAGATTCTGGCTCATTCTAGATGTTTTGTCTGGGCATGTGTGTTGTGGGTAAAGAGGCATGACAGCCACATGAGTGTAACTAGTACACAGCTAGTAAGTGCAGCAAGCTTCAAGTGTTCAAATGATAATCAAAAAATTATTGTTGTTTTTTTTAACATTTTTACTTTTAGGTATTTATACATGAAATTTACAAGAAGAGATTTGATCCAAAATGACTTAATCAGCAGGGGGTGAATAGAGCGACAGGATAGACTGGATACACTTGATGATTCTGCATCAAAGCTAGTCTAACTTCCACTAACTGGAAGAGAAGCTGTGCCCCAACAGGGTCATATTCAGTCTCCCAGCGCCAAAATACGGTCCACGTAAAAAGTGCATTTTTTTTTACATTCTAAAAAATATAAATGAACAGGCATTCAAAGTCAGTTTTGGGCGATTCTCGCTACCTCGGAAACTTGTGAGGGATGACACACCTCTGAGCAGGTGCTGGGTAGAGATATACCACGAATAAAGAATGATGATGATGCCGTTTTTAATAATCTAGTGAGTAATGCTGATTGAGGCTGGGGGTGGGGACTCTGAATTCATGGGGAGGGGGGGGAGTTTCCAATTCACAGCATTACAAACCTCAAACCCACAGTGGATCAATGGTCACTGACCGGACTGCACGACTGTCGACCTGTGAGTGTGACGATTTGTTGTTTATTGTGTTTATTATCAACGGGGTCACTTGTAACATTATAGCCTTCTCTCATTGAAGACATAAACTTGAAGAGCATTTCACAATCCAGCTCACCCTTAAAAAGTTTGATAAATTGCTAAAGGAAACAACTTTGAATCTGAAGTGAACCCTGTTTTCTTTGTATCACGGAGGGAAAATTATAAATATCCATGAATATGTAGTATTTCTAATTTGCGGATGACAATTGTATCATTTCTTTGCATGACATTTACCCTAAAACACTTAAATCTTTCCCTTCATGTGCCTTTTCTTTGCTGATTGTGGTTCAGAGCACCAATGGGGTCGAAAGTGGCAGGAAGTGTATTTTGGGACGTCCTTCTGCTGTTGTTTCCTGTGGCAGGTACAGGTCTCCATCACATTATCGTTGTTTTTGTTACAAAGCTTTTGGCAACCAAGAGTGTCAATCAAGCAACTTAACATTTTGTATTTGTACACGTTGTGCTTGTTTGTTTTTTTGATTACAGTTCAACTCTCATCACCCGGGTGTGTGACCTACAAACACAGAGATGCCTGTGGCATAAAGGGCTCATCCGTAGAGTTTCCCTGCTCCTACCCCAATAACAGTCAGATCAACTCGATATCAGGATGGTCCAAAAAATTGGGATCCCACTTGAAACCCGAACCCTTGAGAGAGATGCCAGAGTATTCTTTTCGAATGAACTACCTTGAACGTGGAAGCGATGACTGCACGATGAAACTGACAGGCTTAAAACTTACTGACGGATCCAGTTACTATTTTGTGTATCATTTTAGAAATGTTAACGGTGATAACGTGGAGTGTGAAGGTCTCCCTGGTGTAAGGCTCTACATATTTGAGTCTCCTGTAAAAATCCTGATGAAGAGGCTTGTTAGTGGACTGGCTGTGCCTTGTGGACTCCATTCAATAATGGAGGGTCAGAGGATAATGCTGACTTGTGTTCTGACCTGCCCTGCAAGTCTGAACTCCAACCCAGACTACATCTGGTACAAGGACGGACTGCAAATAAACGGGAACAGAGCAAACTCATCTGTCCTGTCTTTGGACCCGATCAGTGAGCAGGATACGAGCAGTTATGTCTGCGCCCTGATTGGCTACAAAGACCTCCCCTCATCTGCTGTCAATCTCAACGTCCAGAGAAGACCCATCAACGATGTGGTGTCTATCATCACCAACGATGGACCAAAGAAGGACAGTTTACCGACTCAGACACCCGATGCTCAAAACTCCACAGACCAAATCTTCATCAATTACCAGACACACACAAGCAAAAGCATCATTACGTTCTCGATAATGATCATAGTTGGTGTTTGCGTTGGATGGGCAACTGCAATAATTGTTGCTATTCTAGTCCTCAAAGTAAAGAAGAAGAAGAAGAAGAAGAGAAGATGTGCTGGTTCATTCACTGAGCCTCCCGACCCCAACAGTGACGCCTACATGACTCTGGATATCACATCCCAGTGTGCCGACTATGACACGCTCGACACAATGAGACGCTGTTCGGCTGTTGACCCTGTTTATGAGAACATACACCAGCCTGGAAACTCCCTGAGATGACAGCAGCCCACCACAAGCTTTGTATATTATATCCCATGTACAAAGGTTTTATATTCCATATTATTTCCAGTTTCCACTAGTGCATCCTATAGATTTGGTCCTTAAACATATACTGTATATACAACCATGCTACAGGGGTTTCATAAGTGGCGGCTGTCGGACATTAAAACATTTCCAGCCAGCTACTTCCTTCATTCATGAAAGCGCTTGTTTGTTTGTACACGCTTGTCAGTCACACAAGGAGTAAGCGGGGCAAAAAGCAGAGATTTGAGAGATTTTGCTTCCCTAAACAATTCATTCATAATAATTAGTACAAAACACAAACTCAGCTGAGGCTGATGAGAACGTCGTCAGTTATGCATGTATTTGGGTAAAACCCAGTATTGCACTAATAGACAAATTAGCCTTGATGAAGGTGCTAGAATAAAAAGGTATCACCAAAATGATTTATCCTGAGGGGGACATGTCTGTACAAAGGTTCACAGCAATTTATGCGATAGTTGAGATATTTAAGTCTGGACCAAAGTGGTGGACTGACCAATCAACCCTCGAGGCATGCTGCGAGCGTGATTAAAAAATGACTAAAGCCTGTTTTACTCTGCTAAACACAAGTTTTGCGAGAGTGCGTTGCATGAAAATAGAAGGGGAAAAAAATGAAACCTGAATAGAAATGCATTGACAGTCCAAATTAGACTTTTGGTTTTCTATTTAGTCTGGTTCGGTTTCACAGAACACAAATTAAAGCAAATTCAAATCAAAACAAATTAACCAAATTCGACACCGATCTATATGTGCATGGACTTCTTCTTACTTTTTAAATGTCACTATTTACGTGGACAGTAATTAGCATATTTGCTTACGTCCCCTTCGGCCCAGAGTTCAAACAAGATGTTTGTTCTGCAGACGTTCAAGTCAGTCTTCTTCCACTCATATCAGCCCGTCATTCACCTTCATCCATCGCAACAAACGCCCTGAATTTTGGGTCATTTGCTGCACTTGGGTCGGATTATGTCCTCACTGCAACGAAAGTTGGCTTGTGAAAGTATCATATTCATAACATAATTATCTCAACACGTCTTTTTGTGTGTGTTGTTTTATGATCGCAGTCCTGTTTAAACACAAACCTTTGCACAGGATAGGATCTGCCAACATGAAAAGGGCGTATCCAGTTGTTAAAACGCGTGCTTTTGTTTTACCAACATGTCACCACTGTACGCTCGGTTTCCGTGTGTGTGTGTGTGTGTTGGTACCTGCTAACATCCGTGGTGTCTCTCTGTGTGTGTGTACTCAGTAGCTCCAGCTAATGACATAAGTAAGCAGACATGTTCAACGGCGTATTGGTGCATGTAAACATTGTACGCCGCAGCAGCCCTCCCTCTTTCTGTTCCTCCACGCTTTTATCTCTCCTCTTATCTCCTGCCCTCTAAATCTGCTCCTCCATCGCTCCCTGCCTCTTCTGTCTCTACTCGCCTCTATCTGTTTATCTGCCTTTCCCCGGGCATTCAAATCCTTCCCCCGGTGAGCCTTTCTCTCCTTCTCCTTCTCCTCTCTCTGTATTTACATTTTTTCGCCACTATTCTCAAACACCTCCACTGACATTATGTATTTTGTCCCCGCAAGTCCATCCGTCTGAATGTCTGCCTGCCTTTTCAGCCATTCATCCACCATCAGTCTGTTGCTGATGTGGTGTGATGGAGGGAGTAAATAAACAGAGCCTTAGCCAGGAATCCTAAAAAGATCTTGTCTTTGCATGAATGACGGTAATTCATCACTACCTTGTCTCTCACCCTGTTCCTTCTGCGTAGCCTATAGGAAGAGATGTATCTTTAATTGTAATAGTGAGTCAGGTGATTGAGGGGGGGTTAGTGGAAGAGAGGGAATTATTAAATGTCACCAGTAGTTTGATACCACCTGGGGCCAAGATGCCATATTTGTTTTGGGCTTATGTTACTGCTGGTCACGTGGATGTGTTGGGCTTATTGGCAGGTATTTTCATTTTTTACTTTACCTCCTGGCAACAGCTTTCTCTTCAACAGGGAAGAGGAGATTTGTCTCGTGTCTGAAGGAGCCTCGTCGTGTCTCGAGGTGTGCAGCGATAGATGTGATGAATAATTGCAAACAATAGGTGGTGAAGAAGAGAGGAAATATTCCCCCGAAGGTTCACCTCATAGAAATCCTCCAGCAAACCCAGGCTTCCTCCTGCTCCCTTTACCCAGCCCTCCACCTCCACCTCGGCATCCCTTCCAGCACCTCCCCCTCCCCCTCCCCCTCCCCTCCCTTCCCCATTACCAATTAGCTCTAAGGCCATAATGGATGTTGTTTGCCGTGTTTCCCTGTCAGCGGATTGAATTAGCGCCTCTGTGTGTGCGAATGTTTGTGTATGTGTGCGTGAGTGATCATCTTATCGGCTCTTAGTACAGTAATGAAACACAGTTATAAATGGCTGCAATCCTGTTAACAAAACAGCACCTGAGTGTAGCCCGCGAGATAAATCAGAACTGGGCCGTCGCCACGCCGACCCAGCGGCTGTTGCTAAGGCGTGGAATCACCGGGAGACAATTGAATCATTTGCTCACTGTCTGATAAAGCGTCTGTCTTTAACAACCGGATCACTGCTATAAAAAAAATAACACCATTTGTTCTCACTGTGGTTTTCCCCCTTCACGTGGTTCTGGAGAAGGCTAGTCAAATTTCTGGTCTTGTAATCAAAGTGATTACAGAAAATATAAAAATGAATAAAAATTGGCAGCAGATTTCTTTGTTTTGCAACATTTGGTGCTTTCCACAGCTTTTTTGCTTCTGGTCTTTCCTCGTGGCACCATGGTGATATGGGTTGTCATGCATGCATCCTCTGTCTTTTTGCTGGGGGACCATTAAGACAGCGTCTAATGCTGCGACATACTTCAGTGCTCACTCACATAATTGTGTTAATGTTTGAGTTCACATAATCTTTCAGCGCTGTCATTCTCTCAGATTATTCAGCCCCGTTTTCAATTACTGGAGCGCCTCGGCACTGGAGGCCCAGAATGCATGATACGGCCTACCTGTGTGCGCCATTTAGTGTGATTCGCCAGCAAAACAAGAGATTGAAGATGAGGCATGAATTATTTTCATGATGCCTCCACTTCGCTACAAGACTGTGGGTGTTTGTGCATCTCTATATTTGAGCCTGCAACACGCATGCGAGTATGTCAGCGCACACTACTGTATTTATACAAGCAGCTCAGGCTTTCAACAGCCAGTCAGTTGAAAAATTGAACGGCTCCTCCTCTAACTCATTTTGAAACCTGTCTGCAATAGTTTTGGCTACAGTCACCGATCACATCACATCATCAGTTCTTGGGAATATGAGAGGAGTGAACTCTGTTAGCGTTTCCACACACACACACACACACACACACACACACACACACACACACACACACACACACACACACACACACACACACAAGGCAGCAGAGCATGAGTCAACTATACGGGACTAAGGAAAATAAAAAGCACATAGCGCAGTCATCGCGTGCCGAACAGAGACCATTCAACCAGATCATTGAAGTGTGTGTGTGTGAGAGAGAGAGAGAAAGAGACAATGTGTGCAAATCTTGTTTGTGTGTGTTTTGTGTGTACTCATGTCCATCATCCTTCAGTCTCGTTGCTGCGTGTCAACAGCAAGAATTTCCTCATAGCAGTTTACTTACTGTCACACAAAAGTGTGCAACTGTGTAAAGTTGGATATGCACGATGCACTACAGCCTTAGATATTCCTGTTTATTGTGTTCTGTAATTTCTTATGGTGATGTGTAGCGTAGTAGCAGTGAAAAAGCTCACAATGCAGTGCAGTCATTTCTGCATGTGATGCACAGGGAAATGAAGATGACGTCACTGGTAATCAAACCTGAGGGTTTTCACTGTTAAAGTCTAGATATACATGAGGAATTTCTTTTCAAACTTGAACTTGTTTTATCATAATTATCAAATACAGAAATATTTACGGTTTGAAACTCTATATGACGCCTTTATGACGAACGAAAAGGAGAGGAAAATTCACATAAAAAAACGTTTATATTAAGTGCTCATAATATTACACACATTTCCTTTATTTTTGTCTATGCATAACTGACCATCATCATGGAGAAGTGTGGTCTCATATGTGCTGAAGTTAAACTCATCTGAATGTACCTGTGGATGACCTGTCGCCGGAGGGGAGGAAGACATCACAAGCCATGCCGACACTTCTATTGACTGATCTTTAAAAGTCAAAGTTAGAGGACAGTTGACATACGGCTAATTATGAAGAGACGTCTCCCTTCACAAACACCCATAAAAACAAACGTCAGGTGCTCTGCTCGCAGCGCAGGTTTCAACTAATTTTACTAACTGACGAGAAACTCTTTTTGTGTCTAGCTGTGTTTCTTTTCTTTCCAGGATCATCATGCTCACCAATGTGAGCGCCCACGTTTGAATTGCTGTCTCTGGTTAGCATAAAGGAGGGGAAAGAAGAGAGGAGGATCACACTGCTCTGACAGTTTTATGAAGCTGTGTCTATGTAGATTGTTGGCCCAACAGCTCTGAAAGCTTTTGCAGTAATTTGTGAGGTGCACCGGTTATTTTATCACCATCATCAACCACATTCATTAAAAAAGGCTTTAATAGACAACAATGTTTAAACCTGTTAATTTACTAATGCACCGGCCAAATGTATTAAATAACAATGAAATTGACCCGTCGCTTAGCCCCTCTCGAGAACGGCCGCTATCCAATCCTACGTTAGCAACCGTAACTAGCTACGGGAGGCCTGTCACGCTTTCAGGGAGGAACAACGCCCATACGCGTGTATACGGACCCTGCAAGTGCGACAGATAGCTAGCTAACGCGATACCAAGCAAAGATGGTTTAATATTAATTATAAGTAACTTTATAAGGCGCGCTTTTAACAAATGGAATTAGCGGGCTAATTTGGTTTTGCTAGCAAAGGGCTAAAAACATACAGTGTATTGGAGAATGAAAGCTACAGGGAGTCATAACTAAACGTTAGCTTAAAACAAACCATATATCTACTTTCCGTGCTGTGCAAGAACATTGGTGTTCCTGTATTTGTTTGTCCTTAACATGATTTGTGAAGACGTGGGGTGCCTGACTTTTGCATTGCATCCTTCCCTCGATTTAAATTTGCTCTTTATTTACAATACTCCACCGACAAATTATATTGTGAATTAGTAAATTAAGTTATTTCCCTTGGAATATCTCTCACTGATATCATTGAAAATGACTTTTTGACATGCCATGTGCGAAAGCTTGACAGGCATATCAACAGTAAGCAAGGGGGTTATATTGTCATAATTAAAATATTCAACTACAACTACAGTGTCCCAGTCCAAGCTTATAATTAAGTATGTGAGAACATTTTATTGAAATTCGAATTTTGGTTTTCATTGATTGATTTTATTGACTTGGCCTATAATAACTATTATTGACTCCTAGGTGCTATGAAATTGCACATATGTAGCCAATGTTCAGTCACAACAACTTCACTGCTTTCTCAATGATACACCTCTTGACAAGAGCGCCAGAGGTGGTGGGTTCAAACACTTTAAGACTCTGTCCTGCGTTGGGAGAAGAACAACTCGAGAAATGAAACAATAGGCCTTCTACCATGAGAAAATGGCCTTGGGTTTAGGTGTTATCTACACGTTTATGTGTTGGTCTATACAGTTTGGTTATGTCAAATAAAGGCGTGGCAGCTTTTAGTGGGTGCCGCAGGTCGTTAGCTGCTGACTCTACTTTGCTGCGTCACACAGACCTCAAAGAGACTAAGTCTACGGTCTCACCAATTATCAAACTTTCAATTAATAAAAACAGGCTTCTGTTAGGAAAAAGGAAATGCTATTTCATATTCTGTAATATCATGGCAAACAGTAGGCCACGAGTCAGTAAAATACATGTAATTATTTGACAAAATGCAAATTAAGTTAGGCTGTTGGTCAGGAATCCAATTTTCCAGAGAAGAATTTTGGTATAAAAAGGTGTAAAAGCCTGCCACTTTTTTTTTTTTTTACCTTTCTGTTTCTGCCTTTTGACTATCAGGGCTAAATAGCTGTGTTGGGGCTGGACCTTTGTAGACAGGCTGTGGGTCCGGTCAAGGCTGCAGGGGCCCGTTAGAAGAAGGACAGGCCGAGGAGACAACTGAGGCTATTTGCCATCAGGTGTGTGTGAAGATATCTCCAAACATTTGGACCCTGGAGATAACAACATGCCAGAGAGGGGGAGGCAGGGAGACAGACAGGGATGAGTGTATTTTCCTGGGACCACCTAAGCCGCCTAATCAAGATATGACTCCACCGCATGTGTGTGTGTGAGAGAGAGAGAGACAGACAAACAGAAAGAGAGAGAGAGAGAGAGAGAGAGAGAGAGAGAGAGAGAGAGAGAGAGAGAGAGAGAGAGAGAGAGAGAGAGAGAGAGTGTGTGTGTGCGTCTGTGTGTGCCTGAGATAAAAGGCAATGAATCAGAGGTTTCCCTCATCCTGATCCCCTATAGCAGGTGAAGCTAGGTGTGTGTGTGTGTGTGTGTGTGTGTGTGTGTGTGTGTGTGTGTGTGTGTGTGTGTGTGTGTGTGCGTGTGTCAGACAACCAGGAGGCTGCTCCCACAGCCCCCATCACATCACCCAGACCATGGAGACCAGAACTGCACAAGAGTAATGAGCAGTGTGCTGTTGTGTCTATGTCAATCACGATGTGTGTGTGTGTGTGTGTGTGTGTGTGTGTGTGTGTGTGTGTGTGTGTGTGTGTGTGTGTGTGTGTGTTTGTGTGTATATGGGGGCGAGTGATGAACGTTAGCGCTGTGATGTTGCATTAATTGCGTGCGGTCTTTGGTTCCCACTCGCACAGTTAATGAAGACACGACACGTCGCTCATCCCTCTCTGACGCTCGGCTTTGAGTGCCACTGTGGCCTCCGCTGCATCTGAGGACTGTAATTTGGCTTTTAAATGAAATAAATGAGTTATCTGGGAGATCCTAAGGATTACGATTATCATTATTTTTACCTTAGTGACAAACGGCACGCTGTGATTGGTTAATGACTCTGTTCTGAGTGGCAGCCGTCCTATGGGGTCGTCCGGAGCGAGGAAAATAGAGAGGGAGTGGAAGGCGCCAATCTGTACGACTAATGAGGTGCAATTATATCACTGACTGTCTGTTGACGTGGCCCCACCAAAACCCTCTATACGCAAACACACACACACAGACAGGAAGGCGACCCTTCAGAGACCCAATTTTAGGCGGTTAAAAATGTGGATGCTCGCTGAACTGATGGCTAGCACATGACAATAATTATTATTTTTTGGGTGATATATGTCTTCCTTCTTCTTAGGATTTTAGTTCAAGCACATTTGACATATTAATCTAGTGATTTAAAGGGGACTCTGGTGATTTTTACATAAAGTCTGTTTAGGGGTCCTGGGCTTTAAATAATCTATAGAATTTCAATGTTAAAACTGTGGAGTACTATTATGTTTCATGTGTTTCAATTTCGGGTTTGCATATCGGTTCCGGTGCTTCTTTTTGAAGCCTCTGTTGGATCCACCAATTATGCAGGGGGAATTTAAAAAAAAAATAATACAAGATACAAAAATACTTTTTTAAACATGTATTTATTCCTTATTTGTGCAAAGATACAGTATGATATGATTCATGATCGTCTCATTTAAAATTGTATTGTTTTTCACAAAAAAGAATGATGCATGAAAAATATTTGTTTTTTAACTAAATGTCAAGTGATTCAAGTATATTTTTATGCCATTTTAAGAGTTTTAAGCACATATTGATGAATATCGAGCTAATATCGTGAATCTCAATTATTTTTCGCCAGGATAATTGTGACATGAAATTTTCACAACATCCCATGCCTTAGCGTGACCAGGAGTTTGGGTTGCTCATTAGCTCCTCTGTGAGTCTCTGTAACCTATGGTTACCCATGACAACCCTTCTGTGTGTACATTTGTAGTAGTATATTATATATAACAAGTATAACTCCAAGTCATAGAGATC
This sequence comes from Eutrigla gurnardus, assembly GCF_963514095.1. Classification (NCBI taxonomy): domain Eukaryota; kingdom Metazoa; phylum Chordata; class Actinopteri; order Perciformes; family Triglidae; genus Eutrigla; species Eutrigla gurnardus. Next base: position 12,133,145 of record NC_139933.1, on the reverse strand, counting down.
ATTCAAAAGGCTGCAGCCAAACCCAACCTGAGTGGGACAAACCATTTAAACAAAACACAGAACCAACGAGACATGAAACAAAAGGGAGACTTCTGAAATGACTGTTTGGTTCTGCTGGTTCAGATGGACCCATGGCAAGAATGCTGGTGTAGGATTTAAGCATAGGTCTAATTTATAAAATTTGTGATTTATAAAACAAATTTGATGGGACAACGTGCACATACACGGCATCTCGGACCCATCCTTACGAACATTATGGGGACATGAGGAAATTCCCATCATGTCACATGTTTTTTTAGATTCGCCCTCATAAACATTTAAACCAGCAGAGTTATTTGCACTATTATATAAGCACCTTTTAAGTGTAAAATATATACACAAACTCAAATCAAAGTGTGGAACCAAAGCCCACAAAGATCTATCCTCAATATGAGTCCTAAAAATCAGAGTAAAAATCGAAATGATCTGCGCTCATAAAATCAGAACATAAGTAGAGATCAGAGTTGACCCAGTATTAGTAAGGTCCTTGGTCAACCAGTGTTTCAACAGAATACATTCAGCTTTTTACAAGACAGCGCTGATGATGATTCAATAGTTTTGTAATTGTCAAGAAATCTCTTGAAAAGACCAAACCAACAAAGAATTGATCCTACTAACAAATGTTATCAGTGTATCCAAACACAGATACAATGTCTTCATCTGTGCCAACAGACCTCCATTGCTGTCCAAGAATTACACAAAGCATGATTAAGGAACTTGAAATATTGGGAGACAGACTAATGGTGGAAATACACAAAATCTAAATTCAGCCGACAATCGGCAATGCAGTAACACAATATTGATTCATATTTGATGAGAATCGCCTAGTTTGACAGTTTGATTGGAGTTTCGCGACAGACAGACCTAATTTGCATCAAGGTGAGGTCCATTCATGTTAATGCAAAATTCAGATATGGCGAATGGTTGCCGAGCCATATCCATCATGCAATGCGCGGCCGGATCTCCTGCTACCGGCAGCGAAAGGAATGGGATCGGTCGATTTCACATGTACGTCAATGGATTTGATGCATCTCCACCATAACATATTACAATAAATACATTATATGAATATGGAGCAACATGAGCTTGTCCTTTAACACTGAATTCAGGAGTAGCTGTATGATTTTACTGTTACTCCACTTTGATTTATGTCTATTGCAGGGCTCTATTTTTCCTGTTTCCTTCTTTTCTAGTCCATCTCAATGTATGGTCTCCCAGCCCATCACCGTGGATACCTTATGTTCATGATGATGATGTTAATAACTGTATGTTCACACATTAATGGAGACTAGATGTCTTTATCCATGCTGAAAGCAAAACTGAAGATCTGCTTGAGCCAAATTCACAGCACTGATGATGCTGGAGGTTTTTTTTTTTTTTCCTCCCGCTGAAAGCCTTCCGATCTTCCCTTTGTCCGTTTCTCTGAATGCTTCTCTCATTGTCTTCGACTTCTTTCAGATAATCTCATTTAGATTTCCCCTCTTGGTTCTCAAGCCTTCCTCTCGCTCTGCCTCTGCCTCTCCCCCATGGCTCCGTCTTTTCTCTCTCTTTCTCACTCACTTCCTCTAAATGCACACCGTATTGATATTTTTCTCTCCATCATGGCCTCTGTGATGCTTTTTCCTCCTTTTAGTTCTCCCCCTTTGCCTCCCACCTTTTATTTGTCAAAGGTTTTCTGCAGTGTTTTCTCCCCAGGTATATTTTGCCTCCTGCACACAGATGCATAGATATACCGGGGGTTTGGCAGAGTTTTTGAAGGCCAAGACCAATACCCGTTTTTATTCTGAAATGGTTGATGGACAATAAATATGTCAATGTACAGAATGTATAAAAATGTGACAATTTCCCTGCTGAGCGAATGAACTATAGAAATGTCACCCCCCATGAAAGATATGACGTGCTAGCGTTGGAGAAAAACATGCTATAAGCAGTATAGCAAGAAAGCCTTTAAGGCCATTTGATGACTTGATAAAATGCAACTGGCTTTTAGAAATGTTGGCAAGTCAAAAGAAGGACCACAAATTAATAAAATAATCTAAACTCGACAATGAAGTTTAGGTTTAAGATTAGGCTACTTGGGTTTGAATTCATTTGTAGGACTTATTATTCAACCTGTCGATACAAGTAATCCTGTTAAATGCATTTAAGACAGTCCGTGTTATCGTTGTTAAAATGCTACAACAGGCACGACCCATTCGCTGAACATACATCTATTCTAGTGCACAATATCGCAATATCGCGATTGGAGTGAGGCTCCACAAACATGACGTATGCTCCTCACTTGGTTGGCTTGTTGATCCGATCCCTTCCTTTTCTGCTTCCTTCCAAAACGCACCCAGATCAACAACATATTTATAAAAGGCTAGAGGAATACATAAAAACAAGTCGAAAACAACAATATTGTACAATGGCGCATCATTTTCAACAAAGAACCATCACGTTCCTCTTCTACAACGGTTTTCCTGCGTGTTGCTCTAGATTTGCCCACTGCGCCCCCTACAGTGTCAGAGATGAATGGCAACTTCTACAAGGACGAGACACTCTCGCCTACAGAATAGATGCTGAATCCTTAAACTGGTCCAAGTACTGTTGCACATCATCTTCCTCTAAATCATACACTTTCCTTTAAAGGCTAAATGCATGACACAATCTTTGGTAGTATCATCTGCTTTTCCCAAGATTCATTCTTTTTCCTGAAACATGATTTACTGCAGGTCATCATGGGACACAGACTCTCAAAGATAAAACTTCTTGACAACAGCATGACTGTAATGGTCTTGTTACTCTGGGCTTTCTTGCCTTCATACTGTGCAATATTCAATATTAAACAAAGATAATTTCAGCTTGATACATTGGTTTTCCTGTAATAAAACACACACACAACCTTTGCACCCTCTCCTCTGACTGCAAAAGCCACACCATGTCCAACTGTATCTTAAATGTATCACCCAACAGGCCAATCTTAGGGGGTGAGGCCGGATGAGGTTGGCTGCATCACGGTCCGTCCAGTCAGCAGTTGCTGGCCTTATAACATGGCCCTGTATCTAAGCAGAAAGGATATTTAGAGAGAGACTAGACAGAGATGAATGATGGGTGGAAGGGAGGACGGATGAGAGAGGGAGGGATGTAAAAAGAGAAGGCTCGTGCACAAGAGAGGCCTTAAAGAGCGGCGAGGTTGGTTTCAGCATGTTTAAGAGCTTTGGCAGAGGAGCGGCTACCACTACTGCGACTGTGGTTTCTGGAGAATCGATGTGTGTGTGTGTGTGTGTGTGTGTGTGTGTGTGTGTGTGTGTGTGTGTGTGTGTGTGTGTGTGTGTGTGTGTGTGTGTGTGTGTGTGTGTGTGTGTGTGTGTGGATATGTGTGCGTATGATGGTGGGAAAAGGATCCGGGGTATTTTCCTGGCATTTGACGGACAGCTTAATGCCCAGCTTGTAAAAACAGCAGAACAAAATGTTCCACGTGCCAAAGGATGGGAGGAGGTCACACATGCACACACACACACACAGACACCCACCCACACACACACACACACACACACAATAAAAGTGAAGTGCAGAGTTGTAGTCTTATTTATTAGGGATCCTGTGGTGTGGGGGAACAGTCACTGGGAGGTAGGGCAGCGCGGGCTAAAACCAGATGATGTTTTCTTAACATTTCCCCTGATTACCTCCAACAACTCCCATCTGTAATCAGATTTTCAGTATTTCCCTGTAGAGGCGGCCTGTTAAAACCCTCCTGCTTGTGAACACATAGCCTCAACTGGCTCTTGTGAAAGTTCTGTGTGCAGCTAATGAGATCAAGAGCGAGTTCAGGCTGTATTCTAAGTTGTCCGCGACTAATGGCACGGCAAAAAGAGTGAAAGAGAAATGTCCTTGTTTAAATAATGGCAGACAAGCACTTGAACTAAATGGTGAAATTCCAAAATGAGGGAGTTTCACACACTTCTTTTATACCATTTATGTCCAAATATAAAATGTGCACAATTTCTTTGGAGCAGGTTGTCAGCTTCTGACCCAGCGGCGTCGCCAGGTCATTTTTCAAGGGCTTAAGCCTCGAGTGTTTGAGTGTAAACTTTTACAGAATAATATATAATGTACTATATTCTAATTATTGATGCAATAATGTATTCATCACTTCAATGTTGAAGCTGGTAGATCTCAGTTGAAGCTGTATTAATCCATCATCATTTATTAGGTGACGATATTTTGTTTTAATGATATGAATCTGTAAAGTAACTAAAGCTGTCTGATAAATGTACCACAGTATAAAGTACAATATTTACAATTACTTCAACATTGTACTTAAATGCAGTAATTGAGAAAATGTACCACTACAATTCACATGACTGCTTTCATGATCTGATAATCAACCTCATGACTAAACCAGAGTTTTTAATGGTACACACTTCATTTTTTAACATATGTAGCCCCGAACGCCCTCAAGTCCTGGAAATGCCCGTTCTCAACTTGGCTCTGCGTGCCTTTCACCATTCATATTACATTCATCTCCTCATTCCACAAACATCCAGCTCAGTCCAGTGAACCACGGCAGAGGTGACGTCATTCTGCCGCGTTACAGCCAACATTGCACAAACTTTCCGTTTCACTACACCCGACCTCTCCTTCCTATTCCAATCTCGACATGACAGTCTTCAACGAGCAAGCCTGGCATGTTTCAACATTCTGTGTTTGTTGCATTTTGTTGGGTGATCGAGCAACAGAACCAAAGGCTCCATGGAAACAGCCAGTCGCGTTGCTGGTGGATGGTTTCATACATACGGGACTCTTCGTTTGTCTGAATGAGCAGAAAAAGGTTAAGGTCTGTGCAAATACTAAAACTGCGGCTTGACAACTCAAGTTATTACAGGAGAAATAGCTGAGCCCCTGGAAAGGTCCAGTGGATGGGGTAGCTGGTATACAACAGAGATAAATGCTAAGATGCAAAGTGCAAAATAATAAAGTAAGTGCCAGTACATACAAACAATCAATGTATAATTAATATCAATGTGTAATATCAATTCATCAATGTACAATCAATATATATAGGCAGCCGAGGAGGTTGAGCAGAGTGGTCTAGCTGGGGCTTGGGGTCTGACTGGCACTTGGAGGTAGGTCAGGGCGGTTCTGTTGACAGCCTTGTAGGTCAGTACCATCATCTTGAATCTGATGAGAGCTGCTGCAGGGAGCCAGTTCAGTTTGCAAAATAGAGGGGTTACATAGGACAACACAAGTCGTGCTGCCGCGTTCTGGATGCGCTGCAGAGGTTTGATCGCGGAGGCCGGGAGTCCAGCCAGGAGCGAGTTGCAGCAGTGAAGGAGGGAGATGACAAGTGCTAGCTGTGCTGCTTCCCTGTGAGAAAAGGCTGGATCCGGCAGATGTTGTAGAGGGCAAATCTGTAGGATCGGGTCACCACAGTGGTGTTGGCTGTGCAGCGCAGTTGGTCGTCCAGTATCCAAGCGCTGATGTCTGCCAGACATTCTGAGATGCATGTTGCAATCAGAGGAGGGGAAAGATGGGAAGAGTTGAGTGTCGTCTGTGTAGCAGTGATAGGAGAAACCATGAGAAGTAATTAAAGAACCATAAGATCTAGTGAACAGAAAGAACAAAAGATGTCCTAATATCAAGCCTTGGGGGATGCCGGTGTCAAGGGAGCAAGGTTCGGACAAGGATCCATTCCATGTGACCTGGTATGTGTGGTTCGACTGGTAGGATGTGATCTGGTGGTTCACAGTGTCGAACGCTGCAGACGGGTCGAGGAGAATGAGGGACCAGGCTCTGGGGGCATGAAGGGACTCACTCAGATGTCAAGGACAGCCATGTCAGTGGAGTGTGCAGTCTTGAAACCTGACTGATTCAGGAGTCAAGCAGGTTGTTTTGTGGAAGATAGGACAGTTGGTTAGAGATGGCATGTTCCAGGGTTTAAGAAAGGAATGAGAGAAGAGATACCGGTCTGTAGTTCTGGTGTCAAGGGTAGGTTTGTTAAGTAGAGGCTTGACTCTAGCAATCTTGAAGGATGCTGGAACATGGCCTGAAGAGGAGAGGAGTTGATGAGGGTTATTATTCAAGTCCTTACTATATTACACAATTAGCTCGGGCTGTTCAATGTAAACAAAATAGCATCTTAAGGAAATGGCATGCAACCCCAGTAAATTATAAGAAGGTCTAACAATACTGTTGTTAATTTTATCAGCTGGAACAAGCCTATTCAAACTGGCTCAGGCTAAACTTTATATATTTTTAAACACAAAATACTATTTTTACTAGTAGGTAATCCATAATCTGTGTCAATCCGTTGCTTTCCATCTTGAATAAATCCAGCGTTCTCAACCTTGACTGAGAGACTAGATATTCATTGTCTTGTTTTAAAATGATATGCGCCCATGAGAAGCACCATTCTCACCCACACAGGGAGCTGCTTGTGCTTACGGTTATCTGAAGTTTATGTCACAAGGGGAAAAATACTGTTTTTGCTTCAGGTTGAGTTTGAGTGGGATTTTCATATTTTTTTGGTATTTTATTGCATGGTTTTAGTACATGTAATTATTTGATGTGGCATGATTTAGTATATATTTGTAAGAAAACACATTTTAGAGATTAAGTAATAATCTCTAATTTCCTGCACCTGCACTGCGTGACAGTTAACCTAGCTGGCTGTGAAACCCAACGGCATGACTGGAGGGGAGGTTCTCACGCAGGAGGGCCTTTGCAGGTAGAGCGGAGCCACTTAAGAAGGATGACGCGAAGACAGGAAGCAAGTGGAGGAGGTGGAATAAGGAGAGAAGACGAGAGAGACAACGGGAACAGGAATGGGAAGACAAGAGACGGCAGACAAAGAATCAGAGTGTTATGTCATCCATCTAGCAATGCCAGGACTCACATAGGAATGGATGAGAGGAAATCAAACCACTTCTTTAGCCAGTCGCAGCTGCCCCATGGTCCCCAGCACAACCTGGGAGGGAGCGACGGCGACCCGGCTGCTGCGATCCGAGGGGCAGGGATTACTAATCCACCAGATGAGTCGAGGGCCACTGAAGTATTTATCGGGCAATATCCGACAATAGGAGTTACCATTAAGGGAGTTGAGCTGCGAGGACTGTCAGATACGGGGTCTTAGGTCACGTTAATGCAAGTTTATAGGAGGAGACTAGACTTGGGAAGACCCCTGTAGTTTTCCGCTTGAGACTTGCTATGCAGTGTTGAAAAGCAAAAGGAATCAAGAAACCTGGGTGAGGAGTTTTAAACGGCCCTTCACAGCGGTTAAAGGACCAGAGGGTTTGGAGGGAGGCCTTTCCAACGTCTTCACGTCTTCTGCCATGGTGGCCTCGACGTGTCTGCTTGGTGAGCTTGATACAACATCCTTGTCCCGTTCAGATTTTGAGACAACCTTGTAACACTCCTAAACTTTGGCATGTGTTGACATTAAACTCACAAGGGGTTCTTTTCAATTAAAGTAACAATAGAAATAAATAAACTAAAGCGTTGATTTATTTTGAAGGCTGATTAAGAAACGAAAAAAAAAAAAAACATTAATTTCACCAGCTCTTTAGTCCACCAAATTAACCCAATAGTCCAACTAAACAGGGCATCAGGATCAAGCAACAAGTCTATAATCCGGAAACGAAGGAGGAGGCATCTGCCTCAGAATAATCCCACATCCCACAAAAACAAAATGATCGGATGCACCCGGCCGGGTACACCCACCAAAAAGCAATAAAATGGTTTGGTCTCACTGGTATCGGAGGTATAATCCCGATGAGTATCCCTGTTTTGGATTGACACGTCGCTCCTTGATGACGCACCTAAAAGAGTCCATGCAGTGCCGGTGTAACGACTTTATTTGCTAATTCCTCCAGAAGCCGAATATTTCCGCCATCCAAGGAATGTTTTAAACAAAACAGCAGCCGCAGCTTTCAAATGGTGGCGCCACTCACCCACGCAGCTCTCTTACGCACTTTTCGGCCCGCCTCACGTCATCAGCGCACCTTCATAGAAAAAGTTGGGTGCGCGGTGATAGGTGAAAAAAAAAAAAAAAGATAATACTGACACAGGGGAAATCAACCGTCTATAAAGCAAATACCTGAATATACATTATATACATACTTTACATATACATCATACGTCATTTTAATGCCCTTTACGTCATTCCTCCTACCCATTAAGCACTTAATTAATTAATGTGACAACATCACAACCTGAATCCCCAGGATTACATAAACATTTTTTAAATGATTTTAGTGGTTAAATGATTGTATTCCATCCCCCATTGGCCTTGACACATGATGATAAAAATATTGCTCATTGCATGTGTTTGTCATGATTAAAGTTTCATACTGGCTATTTTTTTTTCTCTATGATCTAGATTTGTATCCAGTTGATACAGGACACAATGGTGCAATTTTCTGTTGAAAATAAAAGTCTAAAATATATGAAAGATATGTCCTACAGATATGAAATGTCCCAGAGTTATAAAATCACCCTGGTGTGAGTCAGGCTCAGCTAACTCAAATAAGAAGCATGTGGTGCCAAATGTCTAAGAATAAAAGAAGCAGAGACTAATCTCTCTCTACAGCAACACTAATTAATTTGCACGTATAACGATGTTGCTTCTTTTGGTCTATAAAAAATAAATATGCAGACCACGAAGATGGCAAAACCCACAGCAATTTGTTTTACTAAGTGTGTAGCTTCCAACCTCCAATTTATCCCTGCATGAAAACAGGCGAAACAATAAGTGACAGTCAAGACAGTCATGAAATCAACAGAGGACATAAAAGATGTTATGATATTAACCTCCAGATCTACAGTACATGCACATTCATTTACCTGTCCTGAGCAGTAACCAACATTTACATTTAGTAACAGTGAAGGGGAGATTAGGAGTTTAGTGTTTTCCATATAAACCGCCACCATAAAAGATATCTTCTATCCTATCTCTATGTCTGTAAAATTGTTTTGAGAATGCCTCAAACACCAAAATCTTACTCTTTGTATTTTTGATTCTTAAAATCATTGTGTGTTAATATCTCTGAAACTTTCCAACAGCCAAAGGGAGTTATTTTCTAGGTGGGACATTATCTCAATGTGAGGTCTACGAGATGAGCAGGTAAGGCCAGAATAACGGATGCTGCACGTGTGCTACAGCGGCAAAACAGGAAGGGAAAAACCATTTCAGGGGATCTCTTAGCAGAAATGGAATATAGTATTCATAAGCAGGTTTTCATTACCATAGAAAGAGCCCGTCGTATCTACGTAGGGCCTCTTCCATGTTTCTACGGTAGCCCAGACAAACCAAACACTGGCTAGCGAGGGTCTATAGCATTTTTACGTGACCTGAAGGCCACCATAGTTCTCCGACGTGCTTGGAAAGGGAGGGGTGAGCAAAGGGGTATTCAGTTGGTAGCTATCTGCAACCTCACTAGAATACACACTGCACCTTTAACTCATTTGAATGGGCGCCATTTTTGATTGTGGTATCCGTTTCTGACGACGTATACTGGGAGGAACTTGAGCCTGGAGGATTTAACTTCTGGGCCCAAAATCAATAACTAGAAGCCTTTTAATTTGTATGCATTTATTAAAGAGTTGACAGAAGAAGAAAATTCAGAGCCGGTCTGTTGAGGTCACATGATATGTGGCTCCAAAATGGTGTGTGGATACCACATCCATGCGTTTCTTACAAAAGCAGAGACAGAGGATGGTAGCTGTTGTCCAGGTTGGGGTTGCTGTCCGTCAGCCTGGCGAAGCCCCAACATGCCGTCTGGTGGTGACTCACAGGAAATGAAGGGATCATCTTCAGCATTAATCTCACCCGTAGTGTGACGAGGCCCTCTTTTCACAATCTCTGGCAGAATAACTTGCTCCCTCCCCCCCTTCCACCCATACCACAATTACTCTGTCATAATGAGAAGCTGCCACTCAAACCGCTTCAAGCTGCACTTATTGCAACACCGTCGAGGTTACAGGACGAGCCGGCTCAGCTGGGATTAAAGTCTCAGTTGCATTTGTTGAAACAGACTTTAGAGCAATACAGTGGGCAAATCTGGAGGAAGGAGTTCGGGAACAAAGACTGCCTGTGCTGCAACACACTGGATGGGCCAGTTGAAATTTAGTTTATGAATTGAAACGCATGCATTATGCATAATGAACAGAGGCCGAGGGGAAAGAGAGACAGAGAGGAGACATCTTGTCATCACTAAAGGCGAGCGATGGAAAGATGGACAAAGGAGATGTCCCAAGGGACTATGCACTCATTCTGCATGGCTGCCTATCCGTCACCATGGAAACTGTATGTGTGTGTGTGTGTGCACTGGCGACCAACAGTGAGCTGGAGTGTGTGTGTGTGTGTGTTATGGGGAGGGGGAATAATGTGTAGGTGCTACGCGGTAGGTCTCCAACTGTGTTAGCAAGAATACCTTCAAAACTCACTGTGATCACATTCCACGTGTGTGTGTGTGTGTGTGTGTGTGTGTGTGTGTGTGTGTGTGTGTGTGTGTGTGTGTGTGTTTTACAGACAGAGAGAGTCTGTGGACCGAGAGATCTTATCATTTAAAAGCAGGACCTTCTGTTGATGACTGATCTGCTGGATGGTGTGATTGATGAAGGACAGAGTGATGAACGCTTGATGAGATGAAAGAGTGAAGAGCCATCAGCACGCAAACGCCAACTCACACACACACACACACACACACACACACACACACACACTGAGACGAAGCCCATGACTAAGGCCTCTGATGTGCGTGTGCAGGCAACACACATGCAGGCGCTCTTGAACACACACATCAACTTATAGAACCAAAAGCCACATTATGCAAACACACACACACACACGCGCACACACACACACCTCCGTGGAAGATGAAGGGATGATTATAGATGAAACGATTTCTTTGAGCCAACAGAAACGTGACATGAATAGCACAGACGAGGCTGTAGTACTATACTGTATACATGCTGTCTCTAAGACACACACACACACACACACACACACACACAGAACCCTGGCACCTGTCCTTACTGTGCCAGACTGTGCCAACTTGCGGGTACAGTTACAGTACAGGAACACTGCAGACCTCTCTGGGCAGGGAAAACAGCTGCAAGGATCACACACACACACACACACACGCACACACACACACACACTCTGATCTTAAACCTACAGCCTTGCTGACACACCTATCCTGCGCTTCCACGACCACAAGAACATAGCCACAAATTCTCCACACAGCATCCTCACACGCATAATCCACACCTAATCCTCCACCTCGTCCTCAGTCTCCGTTTCTCATGCAAACACACACAGACAGACACACACACAAACAGAGACACACACACACACACTTTGCTGAGTCAATGTGGATAACAAAAGACCAAAATATAACCAGGATTTCCCCCGCCTGTCCTGATTTCTGTTGTGTGATATATAGGAAGCTTAACTGTTCCATTGATTTTGAACTGTACATTCCTGGTGTGTTGGTTCAGCTCTGCTCACTCAGCGTGGCGTCTTAATCTCTTAGGATCGCTGTCAGTTGATGAATCGTCAGTCATACAGACCGAGCGGAGCGGCTTTCAGCTTTAGGGACTATAGGCAGTGAAGTTTAGACAGGAAACGTAAAATAGGCATTGTATGAAGGCAGTTGTCTTTGCAGCATATTGCCACTTACTCTTTGTGTGTCTTACATGGTCTCATATTATCAGTCTGAGCTTTCAAGATGAGCAACGGCTCTACCGGGGCTACTTTCAGTGCAGAAATTGCTATGTTTACCAATTATTCTCTGAATTGTTAATTAATTTTCTGCCATTTATTACCATGGTAACTATGTCTTGACATTAGCCCCTTTTCAACTGGGACTAGTATTGCCTGGGCTCCTCGTGTGATTTGAAATAACTGCAGAGGTCGTCTGTTTTCTTAATTGCTGTGAATCTGCCGTGTGCGTGAAGTGTAAAGTAAAAAAAAAAAAAAACATTGCAAATTACCTTCCGCCGAACACATAGGTCATCAGGTAATATTTGGTCTCAGTAATTAGAATTTTTAGAAGAAAAAAAGGATTTGGTGAATTTTCTCTTCTAGTTTTTTTTCTTGTTTCTTGTTTGGGCTGAGTAACGCAGACTGCAGCAGAAAACGTGATTGAGAGCTTAGATTGAATTTAGGGTGAAAATGCAGGGAGCTCATCCAGCTTCTCACCACGGGGAGCCGTTTAGAGAAGCCAACTGTAAATCAGTAATATTAGGAATTTACCCCCCACGTCTGTGTTTTTGTGCAGGAAACACAAAAACACCAAATAATGGGCAGTAAACTCCCAAATCAGACAAAGTTTATTTGTGAATATAGAGCAGTGAGGGAAGGGCTACACTTGGTTTTCGTGTATATATGGGAAGAAAAAACTAGTAAAAAAAAAATGTTTGATCACCCAAAATGTACAATGAAGTGTTTACAGAAATAGTTCAACATTTTACACACCAGAGTCTTCTTGTCTTCCCACCATTGTCCAAACCAAAAGGACAAATTATGGTTACTTCTTTCAACTTCAACAAAAGCAACATACCAGATCCACTCCTTCTTGCCTTTCACAATAAAAGCCCTGGACATATACATTGTGTAAGTGTTGACCAGAGGTACATTCACTCAGAGCATTTCCCTAAAAGGAAACTAAATAAAATAGCTAACAATTCACTTCAGAGGGACCGCCAGATGCTGCTCTGGGTCAACAGGACCCTGGGAGTTGGTCCTCCGACTGCCCGGATCTATTCCAACCTTTTATTGAAAAGTCGCGCAACAGTCGCAAATATAACATTTGAAGAAGAAAAGGAAAAATCTTTAAACAACATTGTCAAAGCGACAGCTTGTGTGGTCTTTTAAGTAAAATTGTAAAAGTTTGCACAGCAAATGGTCAGGTGGCGGTGAGCATGCTAGCGGATTAGTTTGCTAATGGGAGAGCTAACTAAGCTACATCAGTCATGTGACACTTTTTGAAGTGGTCCATGGAGATAACGCCCAGGGGAAACAGCCTGGCCACAGGTAACAAGATCCACCTACTAGCACCTGTAAAGATCACTAATTAACACATTAGGTATATGTGATACATATGTATATGATTTACTGGACAGATATGAGAGTGGTATCCATCCTCTCGTCTCTCTGCAACAACAAAAAAAGCAAATAGACATTCTCTGCGGATCATTTCCGTCTTTAAAGGATAGCATGATAACAGCCTTATTCATCAGCCAGTCAGGGTAGAAAGGTTACCGTGGCTCTGTGGCGCGGTATTCACTTAACGTGGAATATGTTGGAGAAAATCTGATGAAATGTAAAGAAATGCAACCTGACTGTCGGCCCCGTTCACAAACGTTGCGTCAGCTCCCGTTTAAAGCGGTGACGGAAGCATGCGAGGAGATAAATCATCAAACGCTGGCTCGCTGGTCGGGTTTCGTGTTAATTTACTGTACGTCTTACATCCAGACAGGTGTACAGTTACAGGTATTTTGATGACCCCCGCAGTGTAGCTGACAACTCATCTGGAGGAAAGAACATACAGGGCTGTTTGAGGCGTGTGTGTGTGTGTGTGTGTGTGTGTGTGTGTGTGTGTGTATATCTTCTCTCCTGCTGTCGCTGGGGTGGAGTCAGCAAGCTTGGCAATCAAGCATCACACGCACACACACACACACACACACACACACACACGCATATAAATTCCACACTGCATCCAGATCGTATCGTAAATATCACACACACACATTCCCACACAGCAGCGATCTGGTCTCCGTGTCTCGGGTTGCTGTGTCCACGAAGGCTTTACAGGATGTTTGACCTATCCTGACCGTCGGGGCAGGCAGCCGCGAGCCGGCCAAGACTCCTCTACTATTCTAAATATCAAATACCGGCATTGGTGATAACCACCAGTGTGTGTGTGTGTGTGTGTGTGTGTGTGTGTGTGTGTGTGTGTGTCTGCATTAAGCAGAGGAAATCATCACGGTGGTTTTGCGTTAAAGTCTTGGATTCGGAGGTCACAGAGAGAGTTTGACCCTAGATGACCCAGAGTTGGCTCTTCCTCCTCCTCTTTGTCCCTGTATTCTCTTCTTCCTATCATTGTGCTCTGGCTCCTCTCTTCATAACTTAAAGTAAAATGGGGGAATAATCTGTTTCCAAATCGCGTTTGGAACTACAAAGACTTTTATTTTGACATGTTCTTATATTTGCTAATATACATTGTAATTTAAATGTATATTATTGGTTTAAAACACAATTTCCCTGTTTCAGTCACAAGACAATTTAAATAATTTGGTAGTTTACAGAGGGATTTTTCTTTTAAGTAACTATCTAGAAAGCATTTATATTTAGTGAAAATACACAACAAAAATTCGGAATATTATTTTTTTTAAATGTAAATTAATTAAATTAAAGACACAAATACCGTACAATTAGAAAAACACATCATAGTGTCCAAACAAAACCTGTGAAATGTGGTTGACAAAAAAACAATTATCAATTTAAAATAATAACTAAATTGATTCCCAAAATTCTGAATTTTCTCCAAATGTTGTACTCAATACACCAGATACAGATAGTGTAAAAATTGTTATAGAGACAACATCTGATTTAAAATGTGTCTCCTGCAGCCAAAATTAACTGTTGGTGTCTCAGATTAAATATTAGGATAACAAAATTGTTCCTGATTATTTTACGCATGTAAGATCTAATATCAATAACTCTTACTCCACAATAGACACTGATGTAAAACAGTGAGTTCAAATAGCTCTTTGAGGACACCGAGGCTCCATATTTACTTTATTTTTGGAGACCGCTCCATTTTTGGAGCAGAAAATATTGCATTAACATATGACCACTTATCTGTGGGAAATATAGCAGACCACAAACATATGTTTTTTCTCTTTATTCTGTGAAACGGGCCAGGGAAGTGAAACAAGTCATAAAACTGGGGGAAACACAAAGGACAGTGGAGGTTTGTTGGTGTTGTAATGTCAGAGAACATGGACATGACTTCCACACCGCCAAGAATCCATGATTTATGTAAGCCTACCATCTGTTGCCACAAAAGAAGTTGCACAACTACCAATGAGTCAGACATCTACAATGTCACACACACACACACACACACACACACACACACACACACACACACACAGAGATAGTAAGATGGATACTGGTGGCGAGCGCATAGGGGCTCATATGAACAATGGATGAGGTGCTGCTGATCTCCTTACTCCCACTCTAAGTGACCTGAATATACCCCAACACACACACACACACACACACACACACACACACATTGCATCCCACCGCAGCTGACGGTCATTCATTCACTTCAGTGATCCGGCTATATCGAAATGAAAGGCTTTCTCCAGATTGGAACACTAACCCAGGGTGAACACACACACACACATGCATATTGAGCAGCTGACAGTGTCTAGCGTCAAGATGTATCTAGACTTGTGCTCCAGATGTGGTGTCTTTGCTACCTGCCCTCATGTGAAAAACTAAAGACATACTATTTTTGTTTAAATGGCCACACCTTGCTCTGACACCTTGACCCTTTGCACACACACATACACACACACACACACACCACTTGCGGCATGTTTGCTCTTACGACGTGAAAGCCCTCTCTCATTAACTCAGAGGGCACCCCCAGCCTCCCATTGTGCCCCTATCTCCCGCAGCATTCTGGGTAAAGTAGTTTAACAATGTCAACCAGATAAGCCCAATGCAAACCTGCTGATAAGCAGTCAAAGGCTGCACTTAATGTCTGTGTGTTTTGAAGGCGTTGGGCGATTGAGGAGCCAATGAGGAGGATGTAAAAGACCAACAGTGTGCAGAATATCTGTGTGTGTGTGTGTGTGTGTGTGTGTGTGTGTGTGTGTGTGTGTGTGTGTGTGTGTGTGTGTGTGTGTGTGCGCGCGCGGTGACACTGGCAAGCGTACCATTTCATATCTTTATAATAACAAGTTAAACTGCAGAAACAGCTAAACGCAGAACACAAAAGGAAAGCAAAGACACACACGCTGGACAAAGAGCCTGAATGCGTGTGTGATTTCAAACTACGGCCAAGGACCATTAGCAAAGTTATTCAGGAAAAGAAAATATGAGTCAACCTTTCCTGTATTGACAAGTAAAGCAGAGGGAGATACGGTGTCTGAAAAGAAAAAAGGGCCAAGGAGGGGCAGACGTTAAAGACACAGCTCAGTAAAACAAAGTTTATATGTGACGTTCAAGGAAACGCTGTGCTAAAAGTCGCCGGCCGCCATGAGGCAACCGCACCGTAATCCGAGGTCAAAGGTATGTAGGCCTATGTTCCATGCAGACTGTACTGTTGCAATAAGCCGCGTCACAAAGGGCTCCAGTTGCAGTGCGATAAAAAGGTGTGAATATTTCACAGGAAGTCTCAAATAAAACGCGGTAATTCGCACACTTTGTCCCAGAAACTCCACACCCTGCACGGGGATAATCTCTACTGTTCTCCCCAGCTCTTGCATTACACACACACACACACACACACACACACATGCAAGCAAGCCAAAAACACATGGAAGTACCGGAGTGCATGCAGACTGCGTGGATTTATATTGGTGTGTACACAAGACTAACACGCTCTGTTTGATGAGCACATGCAGGCAGCATTTTTGTATTCACACACACACACACACACACACACACACACACACACACACACAAAAGTGAGGATTTGAAATCTTGGCAGGCTGAAAGCCGATATCCTCGCTTTGTTCTCTTAATGGTCCTGTTCCGTTTTGATTATTCTGAATACCTGACCCACCTGTACAGCCAGGGGAGACGTTATCCTGCCCGCCTCTCACCAAACACCGGTAGATACAGTTTCCCTTTCTCTGCCCATTCTTCCCCGTCTATTGGCTACAGCTACAGTTTCACATGGCTTCCTCCTCTCGGATTTTTGCCTTTTTTTCCCTCCCCCCCTTCTCATTCTTCCACGCTTTCTTCTCTGGTCCATTTTCCTTCAGCAGACAAATGATCGGCATTGATGAACACAAGGCGGTATTCAGAGCACAAGCAAAAGGTGGAGAGAAAAAACAATCAAGATGTGTCTTTTTTTTGTTTTTGTAAGAATCTTCTTTTTAATGAAACACAAAAAGGCAATAAAATTAAGATAAATAATTTTTCCTTTTGTACATGAGGAAATATTTAAGTCATATTTCCAAAGAATGACTGAAATTAGATAATATATTTTAGTAGGCTATCTCAACCATACAAAGCAGTTTTCCAGTGGGTCTAAAAAACATTTAAAAAAAATAAAATTAAAAAAATGATGTCGCTTCTGTCAAAACATGATGGTTAGAACTGAATCCAGTGTTTCTTAAAGAAAAAAACAGCTTTAAAAAAAAATCAATTAAAGACCCATAAAGTAATATTTTAAAATTGAGTTTCACATTAGATTCCTTTTAAAGCTTTTGCTTTGCAGTGTAACAGCAACATTGTTGTTAAAAGTCAGTCAATGTCCTAAAAAGAAAAGAAAAGAAAAAGGCAATCATGTTCTTCCCCCTGTACATCCTATACACTGACAACAAACAGTCATCACAGGCTTGCATAAACAGTAAGACAATGGTAAACGAGGAAAACAAGCGAACATAAAACACACGGAGACATTTTTGGCAAAGCAGGAATAAAAGTGACAAGAAGCATAATTTGTGATTTGATCCTTATCTTGTTTTTTTCTTTTCTTTTTTTGTCTCTCAACATTGTCCCATTGATTGGCTCTGATTGTCCTTCACAGTCACGTGATGCCATTCTGGTTGCCATAGTTACCTCAAGTGCATCAGCTGGGCAGCGCGCAGACAATGTTGCTGCGACGTTTCTCGGAGGCTGTCATAGCAACGCTGGGTGAACACGAGCAGACAACGAGAAGAACTCTACCTAAAATACCTCGGCGATTGCAGGGGTCCCGGATTCAGATTTGATTGAATGGTTTTTATGTCTTTTTCATAAAAATTACTTTTCTTCTAATGTGGTGAAGCGTAAACTCACAGGTGCTTTGGTATGTTTCTTTTTGATGCCAGATAAATATCTACATTTTATATAGGAATACAGGCTAAAATAGATAAAGAAGAACTAGATTCTTTTAGGATCAGAGAACAGCAGAAACTTGGTTTCTTTTCCAGTATTTGTTAAAAAAAAAAAAAGGTCCCAACAGGAAATACGCATTTTAAACCCAACAGAGTAAAAATAAAGAGGAAAAAAAGGGATTTGGACACATTTTTCTGATTTTCTTATAAAAACATTTCCCAACCACCCTTTCTACATATTCACCCTTTGCCTAAAGCAGGGCTTACAACCACAAAGTCTTCACATCAGTTGTACAGTTTGACCCCAAATCCCGACCTCCAATCCTGTTCAGTGCATTAAGAGAGGAGGATGCTAACCCGACCTCCTCCCTCTGTCAGACCCTCCCCCAACCCCGGCCACACACACCCTAAAAAAAACTAAATAAAATAATCTTCTCTGCAAAAGAAAACAACAAAAAAAACGAGAACAAATATATATGTATACTATTTACAACATGATATATTATACATGATGCTGTACAAAGCGCACGCACACACACACACCCATGTACACAAGCACACCAACACACACACACATTTCCAATAAACAATCCAACTACCTGTACATGTGTCTCCGCACCCGAATAGGAGGATGCGAGAGAGAGGTATTGACGTGTATGGCTTGACAGGAGAAAAAAAAAAATCAAATAAAAAAAGATCGCTTCGTGTTTCAGTCGCCGCTGAAAACTGCGCGTTAAGTACTGAACAGATTCATATTGTGTTAGAGACCAACCGGCTGCGCGTCATGTGGTCCTCCCCGCTTGGAGAGCGCGGGGCGAACACGTGCATGACCACACACACAGTACAAACACACACGCACGGTTAAGCACTATTTACTTAGAGCTCATTAAATGCCAACAGGGTCATCGCAGCCACTCTGCAAACACACACACACACACACTCACACACATGCATTTATACACAAAGTCCGAACTACAGTGTTTTTTTGGTCCTGTGGATTGGATTGTCCTCTCCCAATCATGTTGTCATCGTCAAACTACCAGTATAAGACCATTAAAACCCTCCAAAACCAGTGTGGTTTACAGTAAGTCTCTCCTTACCATGCCGTTTCTCCCGCTCTCTGAGTCAATCTTTGATTCAGAAAGCCAAGTCTGACACCCTCCCTCCATCGCACATCCAAGGGGCCGTACTCCAAAGTGCTCATGTCCTTGGTTCCTGGTCTTTTGTTGCCGTAATCTTGTCGCAGTGACGAGATCCTCTGTTATTTCAGCCACGGGGAAGGCTGTAGACTCTCGCTGCGACAAGGAGCCTCAGTCCACATCTGATAAAGAGGTCGAATCTGACACGGATCAGACTTTTCCCCCAGAACAAACCAGGCTCCTTTAAGTGCCAGTACTGTCGGGCTTTATCGCGCGGGGCTAGCTCCTTCTCTTACAAGGGACGGATCGATACGCAGAGTCAGAACTCTTTGTCTTGGTTTCCCTTCTGTCCCCAGCTCCGTTCTGACGGACCATCCTGGAAGCAGTCGTCTCCAGAGTTCAGGTTCAATATTTGGATTCCTCTCTAGCCGGCGGTGCTAGGACACGATGGCCATGCCGTCCGCGCTGACCAGCTGGCCCGTGGTCGGTTCGTAGCTTCCAGCCTGGTAGAAGAGGTCGTTTACCACGCTGCCGGGCTTACGATCACGCATCAGGTGATCGTACTCGGCCCTGCTGACCACCTGGCAGCGGTGGGAGATGGTCTGCACGTCATTCTCATCCTCATGACTCGACTGGTACAAGGCATTCTGGGAGGGAGAGGCGGGAAGAAGGGTTGAGAAATCAGAAAAGATAATGTATTCAACCATCAAAATGTTGTATTCACAAAAAACAGCGGCAAGAATGTTGTTTTTGTTTGGCAATATCTTCGGTGCCACTTTCATTCTGCGCTTCCCACACATGCCTTCTTTGTCAGCGTGGTTTTCTCAGGATAAAGTCTGAGTTTCTGCAAGCAGTGATCTTTTATGTTTGCTCAGCCGTGGTGAATGTTGCTGATCATGCTAACTACCCAGCTCTTTTTCTATTTATTCCAAACAAACCACCATTGCAGTTGCCAGAAATGCAAAATACACGACTTCCTGTACAGTTGCTGGGGTTTTTTTTTTTCCTGGGAAAGACCCAGCTTACAGTGAGCATTTAACGGTCTCATGAAATAAGTGGATGTTCAACCATTCATACCAGATGGGAACAGGGAATAAAAGGCAAAGAGGTAATAAATGTATATGGAAATGTCACGGACTGTTACTTTGACCATTTCCATTTTAGAAATTCTACTTGCACTCCCTGGCCTTTACCTTGCCGTCGCGGTGTCGCTTCCCCAGGCGCGTCTCCTCCGGGTGGTAGAACCACTTGACCCTGACCACCATGCTGGAGCTCCACGACTCCCAGAGGCTCTCCACTCTGCCCACGTAGGGCAGCTGGGGCCGGCCAGGTGACAGGAACACAGCACAGTCCCCGACACGCACCGTCTCCTTGCCCCTCACGATGGCCTTGTAGAAACGCTTGCGGGCTTTACCCTTCAGACCTCTCCTCTGTCGGCGAAAGGGAGTAAAAATAACACACTCGGTCAATTTATTCAGCGTGGAGGGTTTATTTCACCACCAGCCTTCATTTCAGAAATCAATTTATTTCATTTGTTTTGCTAAAACCCAGTCTACCAAAGTGTGCTAAGATTTAATATGGCTTTCCAAGCCAAGAAGTCGCTAATACCCAACTCCAATCATAACACACTGATCCTATTGAGTTACAGGAGTATGTTTGCTGGCACACCAACAACTCACTGTCAACCTGATAAAAGCAGCGCTATTGAAACTGCTATCACAGTAACCATAACATGGGTAACGCGCTTATAATTCAGCTCCGTCTTGTCATTTGTTGGAACATTTACACACCTTCAGCGTCTTTTTAAGCTGCACGTCTCAGGCGACAGATGCAGACGTGTTTACGAAGCAAACAAACGCAGCGGGGTGGAGGCTGAGAGCTGCAGCGGTGGCTCAAACGTTATCTCGGGATCGGGACTTAATAATCAGGATGATAAATTCATGGAGGAAGTCTTATAGCGTTGCCGATGTGGACAACGAAAGAGAGTTTTTAAACCATAAAACCATAAAACCCCCGAAAATGGATTTAGAAATGACATTTTTATCTACAAAATGTGAAAAAGTTACACAAATTGACAGATATGAATATAAAAATCAAACTGTCCTACCTGTGTGGGGTCGCCAGACCATTTCCAGAGCTGGCGTCCAGGCAGACGGGGGGTCATGTTAGGCAGTGACTCGGGTGAAGACATCCTCTGCCTCTTCGCTGATGCCGGGTCCTTGGAGGCAGGTTTCGGCTGCTGGCTCACGGGACTGCTTTGCCTCGGATGGTGGCTGCTAGAAACCCCTTCTTTCCTCTTCAGCTGGTTCTTCCCCGTGCTACTGTTCCCCGACACACTTCCTTTTGTCACAAACTCCTTCCTGTCTTCCGTTCTGTCGCTCCTCATCTTAGACCCGGAGACATTCGTGCTGGCGTTTGCCACGTAGCCGTGCGCCGGGGCCGAGGCGGAGGGAGACGAGCTGGAGGCGGTGGGGTCAGGGCTCAGGAGGTCGGAGGTCATGTTCTGCCTGTGCTTGTGTTTGTCCTGCTGGAGCAGCGCGCGGCGCAGCAGCACGGAGGAGGACTCTTCATCAGAGGAGTAGGAGGAGTCGTTGTCCGACGAGGAGACGGACGAGGAAGAGACGGAGGCGGACGAGGAAGAGGAGGAGGAAGAGGAGGAGAAGCAGGCGGAGAGGCGGGAGAGGAAACGGCCGCCGCGGTGGCTCGTTTCTGCTGCATTGCTTCTAGGTGTTTCAGCATCCTGACCATCATCCTCATCATCCTCATCCAGCTCAGAGTAAGAGCTGGGGCCGTCACTCTGGTAGTCCAGGCTGTAATCCCCACCTTTGACCCCAAGACCTGCTGACAGCAGATCCTTTCTCAGGGGCGGGGAACCTTTTACCAGAGGCTCAGGACGGGTCCCAGCACCGTCTCGTTCCCCTCCTCCCTTCTTGCCCTCCTTCACCAGCACGGCAGGGTGGATGTAACGCGGCGACGCCCCTGCAGACGAGGGACCCTTGCCTCCCTTTCCTCCACTCCCCCCGAGTCGAAGCAGGGCTTTGCTGTTCTTTGTTTTAGGAGAGGTTACTCCTTCATGGTCGAGCTTCACCAGGAACTGTTTCCTGTCGCGTTCACTCACTGGCTTCCTGCCCCCAGCTGCCATCGCCATGGTGACAGCTGAGGGGCAAGCAGAGGACGAGGAGTCCCGGAGCCCCATGGAAGCTACTGTGGCAGCTGGTCGTCCCACTCCAGAGCCTCCGCCGCTTCTGAAGGTAGAGTAGCTGTTGGCGATGCTACTGAACGAGTCACCTTCAAAAGGGGAGCCAAAGATACCTTTGATGGGCATCGGGGGTGCGAGGAGATGGGAGGCGGGCCGATGAAACAGCCCCAAGTCTCGCTCTCGTATCCTCCTCTGGGTCTTCCGAGACGTCCCGTTGAAGAGGAAGAAGTCGACTGGCGGTCTTTTCCTGGGCGCGGACCAGTTCAGCAGGGAAGTGTTGCCTTTGGTTACAGTGTCCGTTACTGATGTGGGTGCGCTGGCATTCTTAGGCACTGAGTGGACTTTCTTCGGTCTGCCAACTGAAAAAGGAGCCGGCAACAGCGAGGAGTTACAATCAATATGAACTGACAGGGCTTCAGAGCAGACTGAGATAATGGTGGAAACCAAGAGCTTTGGAGAAACGTAATATCTTTATCTCCTTGATCTCCACGTTGTCAGGTCGGTTGCAACATATCTATTACGCATGCCACAGCAAACCTGGTAAACCTGTCGCTCCCTCCAGCTTTGTTATCGCCCCGAGTTTGTGATGAGTTACATACACATACCGGTATCTACACAAAACACAAGGATGACGCCTCGTAAAAACCATGATTAATGTGGTCATATAGAGGTTAATTGATAGGCGGCAAACGAGAATTCTTTTATTTACGAGGTTCCGATCTATATACCTGCACTCCTCTGACTCGGAGGCATCTCATAATTGGTGACAGTTGGAACTGCAAATGAGGCCTTGTTTGGGGGATTTTAGTATGGCCTGAAGGGCTAACTGTGAATGCATTCACTAGTTAGACCAGTACTTCTCAGACAACACATATTAAAGCCTCAGGGTGTCTGAGTACATTCCTCCGACTGTCTTATGAAATAGATAGCCAGTCTTTCCCCCACATATCAAACTAAAGACATGTTTTAGTTATAGTATAGTATAGTTATTACATTATTTCCAAAACCTTTATGTGGTTGTTGGTGGGGTTCATTACAAGAATAGAGGATATCTGTGTTCCCTTCTCCCTCACCTGGTCTTTTCTCTTGGGGCCTCGCTGCTGTCTCCTCATTGGCTGCTTTCTCTGTGGGCGTGTCTTTCCTCTCCTGGGTGGAGCTTCGTCTCCCGCGGTGACCAGGTGAGATCAGAAGTGCTGGAGGGGGTTCCGCACCTGACGGAGAAGAGTCGTCAAATGGTGGAGTCTTTGCTTTTCATTTGTTCATTCACCATGCATTTCCTTCCATCCACCCCTCTTTTTAAAGACACACTCACAGCAGATTTGATATCCTGGAGGCAGAAGCCTGATGTTTGCGAGGGAGATCCTTCCCCTGTCGCCGTCGTCAAACTCCACCATCACACTGCCCTCCTTCTCCTCCTCACCGGGACCTCCTGAGCCACAACACAGAGGACGGAGGACATGAGTTCCCGGGGCTGTTCTGGCGTATGTGTGCAGGGTGAGGATGCCCGTGTCTCACTCACCTCGATGGACGTATCCGGGGTAAAGACAGCGAGAGCGTTCGCTCCAGTAGGCACACACTCTCGTCCCGGCGGTCAGGATAGCCTCGCTCTGGGGCCGCACGTCTAACACCTGGAAATATAACACAACATCATCTGCATAACGCACGTGGAGTTTCTACAACTAACCCACAAAACGACAAAAGACTGAAACTCACAGCTTCTTGCAGTAGTTGTTCCAGCGAGTAGATCCGAGGGCGATTCCCTCGTTCCCCTTCGATGACAACACTGAATCTAGGAGAGAAAAAAACAGGAAAGGGAACGTTGTAACTTATAATTTAAGCACAATTTCCACTGTAAGATTTCTCAATGTTTTTTGTCTCCTCACTGGAAGCTGTGTTAGTTGCCACTACTGTGTGTCTTGGCTTTGTAGATGGCTAGACTTCTTGTTTGTCAAGATTCACACAGCTGTCAGACATTTCTATCGGAGCTAAGCAACGTTTTCAACTGTTTTGTAAATCAGAGTCTTGTTGCAATACGTCTTCTTAGTACTTAGTTCAGGATTTTTCCCAAGAAAATCTTACGCCATGCTGCTTATCCACTCAGATATTGATGCTTCTCATATTTGTATCAATAGAATTTGAATAAATGGTCATATTTGGCAGTTGCTGGATGTTTTATCTTGTGAAGGAGTATGCATTTTTCCAGCTGAGGGGGTGTAGAGCAAGGAAGACGGGCCTTACATGTCAGGCAGGTCCAGAGTTTGGACACAGGCGGCGTACAGCAGCTCATCCTCCTTGGAGATCAGTATCTTCAGGCCGTCCACCAACATCTCTTTACTCAGCACACAGTTTGGCAGGGCTGCGGAGGGAGGGCGTGGTAGGAAGATGGATGGGTGTCAAAGATAAAGGGTGCGATATACATAATTTGTAAGCGTGTTGAATAATTGCTATGCGAAGTGAAAAGGAGGGACAAAAAAAGGCAGAAAGAGGTGTGTATGCGTGTGTGAAAAGGATCCAACATGCTTTTAAAACCTGTGTGTGTAATTATATCTGATGTGTCACTGGCGATGCCTACCAGGTATCCTGCAAGGCATGTTGGGAGGGAGGTGGATCAACGTTATCTCCTCCTCCTCCTCCTCCTCCTCCTCCTCCTCTTCCTCCTGGCCTTCAGAGAAGCTGCTTTCCTCGTCCAACCGAAAGCCATCGTCGGCTGCGAAGCTCTGCAGGAGCCGGCTCACTGCGTGGCCCTTGGCCTGGACAGGAAACAGGAAATGGCATCACTTCACTATATGCTCAGATTAATCTACAGTAAACAGGATCTGCAGGTGACTGAACCAAGTCTTTTTCCAGGCTGATGTGATGGTTTCGTCAGTGAAAAGCAGCCGCAGGCTCCGGTGCTTCTTGTAATGCGATACTTTAATTAAGCCTGCGCAGGATTTTCTTTTTCTCACTTGCCACCGTTCGCTCAAAGGTCAGAGGTCACAGTCAGCAATAACTGCAAGTTTTGAACTTGTAGGACTTCAGTGTATTGCTCAGAGACACTTCAGCAAGGTGGACGCATACTAATCTAGAAACTTTAGATTCTCACACACACACACAAACACACACACACACACACACACACACACCAGATACTATCCATCTCCAGACCGGTTTAGGCTAGTCTATCCAAAGATGACTGATGAGTGATGATGGAAAGTCAGCTTGCCCAACAGGTTACTGCTTGTATTTAGGCTTTCCAAAGAAAAGACCATAATATACAATGCAAGAGAGATTTTGTGTGTGTGTGTGTGTGTGTGTGTGTGTGTGTGTGTGTGTGTGTGTGTGTGTGTGTGTGTGTGTGTGTGTGCGTGCACTTGTGATGTTTTCCACATCAGGAGACCATATATTTTAGTGACAGAGGTTTCGTCACCAGAGGGCATGGGTGATTATTTCTCTTTAGTGCTAGTGGTGTGTGTGTGTGTGTGTGTGTGTGTGTGTGTGTGTGTGTGTGTGTGTGTAGGCATGCATGGGTGTGTGTAGGGTTATGGCCAATGATTAGCTTTATACTTTGCTGTTTTGTTTGGAGTTTTTGGACATTCCCTCCCAATGAGTCAAAGACTGAGGCAACCTCGGGCTATCTCTCATTAAAATGAGTGTGGGTGTCTCGCCAACGGGCCAGCGGTGTGTTAGAGCAGGCATGCAAACTGACGGCAAGTTGACTGATTTACAGATATAAAGTTATGGAGTCATTGGTCGGTTCTGTCAGTTTTAATCTCGAGGATTTTCTTATTGCCTGGAAGGATGCGGCTCACTTCAACAAGAAAGAGAGTGAACTTGAAGCGAGGGCTTTTCGGAGAGTTCCTCCTCTCCTCTCCTCTTTCACAGCCTTCATTTGCATGCATCAGAAGGAAAAGGGGCGTGACCTCCTCTGAGTCACCTTTCTTCTTATATCCTGTCTGAACCTAACCTAACCCGTCCTGACCACCAGAGAAAAACAGGATGTCCCTTTTTGCTCATTAACTTCATTCATAATAATAATAATAATAATAATAATAATAATTATATTCCTTGCAACTTTGTGACTGCAGTGATTTATTGTTATACTCTTTATATAACCTGTCCACGCTATAATAGACAGTTCCATGCACTTCTCGATGATCAGGGGAAAACTAAATACCAGCAAAGCACACAGATTCTGTCCCCTTAAATGTTGAACCTGAGAAGAGCATTTAGTTGTACAGCTTCCTGCCCGAATATTGTCATTTTTTTGTAGTCAAAGTTTAACTTTGTGCATGTTTTTTTTTATAATCTGTATAAAAAAACAAAAGGTATCATGCAGAGCAAGTTGTACAAGTTCAGAAATGGCTCAAGGGAGGCGGAAACATTGTTAGCAAGCGCTGGTTCCCCTGATCTTTACACAGAATCCACAGATGAAGCAGCTGAGGAGGGACGTCCCAAGATGCAAATGCCAATTTTAAGGGTGTAAATGTGTCACAATCACTGCTGACAGGGAGTAATCTACTTGTTGAATAGTCACTGGCAAAAGTTAAATACGGCTGTGACACTGTGAGGTTCACCACGCCACATTGGTCCTCACCTTTCCCAGAATGCCGTGTGAGCTCCTCCTCATGGCTTCCCTGCTGGCCCTGTGTGCTTCTGTCAGAGCTCCATGGTTCCCCTGACCGTTCCCGAAGCTGCAGCCCACCGACGATACACCCCAGCTGGACAGGGACGCTCTTCTAGTCCCCTGGTGGTCATGATGTCCCCTTTCTGTGTTGGCGACACTCGGCCTTCTCCTTTGATCGTCGCTCAGCACGTTCCCTAAGCCTGAAGGTGGAGGAGACATCTTCGAAGTTAAGAGTTGGTGGACAAATCGCAGAAACGTCAATATCTGATAGAAGATTTGATTTAGTCTGATAATTTCTTTACTATGGAGGTAAGGAATGTCAACATCTTAGTTTCGATTAAAGACACTTAATATTTGACCACAAACCATCCATAATATTTCATAAAATTTAAAGCTAATACTGTTACATGTTGGGTGACCTGAACAGCCATACATTTCCAAGTTTATCCTTTATCCCTTCTGAAACTTTTCAAAACTAAAACAAATGTAGATTTCTCTAAACTCCAATAAAATCATGTTATCATGCACAGCAGCATGGATGAAGGTCTCACCGGGATGCCCTTGTGTCTTACTCCTGGCTTTCTGGTTTGCTTGGAGCTTGGAGGACTGCGATGAAAAAGGCACAATCCCGGCAGGGTTTGCAGGAGCTTCTTTAGAGGATGAGCGAATCTTGATGTCACCAGCTCCATCTTCGCTGTCATAGCTGCCGTCCTCCTCCTCCTCTGTGGGATCGCAACGTCAATATGATCAGTCAGAAAGCTTCAAGGGATCTACATGGACACACTCTTAACTAAAGCCGCGGACTCACTTGATGAGACGTATTGACAGCAAGCTTTCAATATTCCTCTGGCATCTACAGTCGGGCTAAACGCGCATAATCGTCAACACAAAAGTCAGACGAGCGAATAGAGAAACACCGCCGTCAAGTCTTTTCCCCCCGAGGGGTTTTTAAGTGGGACATTTTATCACATTTTATAACTCCAAGCTGCACAATAATGCACGATTTGTTCCTTAACTGCGGTGACGGGAAGCAAATGTTGACACGCATGCACACGGGCAGCGACTCAGACACACACACGGATTGTTATTGGCAGCTGTGCCTCGCCGACTGCGGGGGGTTGTGTCGGGTGTCGACACATCTCTGACACACTTGTCACTTACACGGCGCTCTCGTCAACACTTTGCCTCAGTCACACACAAATACTTAAGCGCAGACGCACACACACAGATATTCAACGACTACTTTTTGTGCCATCGAGGCCACGAGGTCAATCTGATTCCAGCGTTTTCCCTCAAGTTTTTGTTCCTCGCTCCTCCTGGCATTTAAAAGCCAGGAGGAATGTGTTTTCACGAGGTCGGGGAGGTGAAAAGAAGAGAGAGTGGATGACCGGGGGTGTGAGATTCTGAACAGGACCGGAGTGGGCTCACATTACCGTGTGGCGTTCGGGGTAAGGGTGGCTGTGTTGCATGCCTGTGGCAAGTCGTTAACGGTTTTAACGGTGTGACAGACGAGCTGGGAGTGAGAGGAGGGCCCCCTGATGAAGGCAGACGTCCCACCTCTCAGACGCTTCATGGACACACACACACACACTCTCACGGCGATGTCTCACATTGACCGGTTGATGTTCTTTGAGCCAAATCAGCGCTGCTCGACTCGCGTGTGTAATCGCCTGTGAACTGCAAACTCACCGCGTTCCGAGCTCTCGCTGTCGCTCCTCTCTCCCCTAACGTCCTGTTTCTCAGAGGTCCGGTCGTCCTTGTGGTGAGCTCTGCTTGCGTTGACGGCCATCACCACTTTGGGCTTTCGACCCCTCTTCCTCTTTCCAGTCTCACCAGCTGCCCAGTCCAGCTGCAGGTCTGATGGATCAACAGCAGGAGGGGGGGGAGGTTTAGTTTTAGTGTGCTTCCAACGGGAAACAAGTCTCTCGTTACACAGTATGTGATCCCTCTGCACCCACCTTTTCTTCCTTGTCTGCAGTGACTCTTGGAGGCACCTTCCACACCAGGGCTCCCTCTGCAGTGTAGCATGCCTGCCGACGGTGCCCCTCGCTGGGCTGCAGCCTTGTGCTTCAGCTGGGTCACCCGCCTGGCCAACCGGGAGCTCAGGGTGCTGGGCCGACCTCTGTGCTTACAGCGAGCTTTCATCTGTAGACGAGGAGCGGAACAGCTCGTTATTGACTAATTTCTTTCCGCTAATTGAAATATCCGGGAAAGAGGGAAAAAAACATTAACAGCAGGAAGTGGTTGTCAGAGTGTGTGGATGAGCCATGAGAGACCTCGGCGAGAGACCGACCTGTGCAGCGCTGAGGCTGTTGAAGCTGTGATTGGACATTTTCTTCCTGGCTTTTTCCTCCAGTAAATTCAACCCGGCTCTGCAAGACAGCACAGGCGCACTTAATGAGAATTTATTATATATCAAACAGATCATGGAATCAATCTGATCACACATTTCTCCCCATTCAAGGGGATTTTCTCTGCCTCTCTGCTCTCCTCTTCCTCGTTACGCCTCCCTCTCTGCCAGGTTCATTCATTGTCTCGCCCTCGCCCGACTCCTTCTCTGTCTCATAACTTTTGACGGGGTAAGAGACGGACTCTGCCGTTTGACGGCAAACACAGAAATATTCAGCGACCGTGTGAATGTGAAACTCTGCTGAATCACCACATGAAAGGATAAGACTTATCTGGTGTGGAGAGAGAGAGAGAGAGAGAGAGAGAGAGAGAGAGAGAGAGAGAGAGAGAGACGGGGGAGGAGGAGAATAGTTGAGGGGGAAGGGAAAGAGACAGAGAGAGAGATGAAGCAGTCTCGGGGGAGTCTGTCCGTTGACCGGAGCTTCAGGGCTCGATCGATAAACACTAACCTCTATTGAACACTACTCCTCCCTTCCTCTCTCTCTCTCTCTCTCTCTCTCTCTCTCTCTCTCTCTCTCTCTCTCTGTCATTCCTTCATTGTATGCATGCTCTCTCACACCACAGGCAGCCAGCACACTCTCTCTCTCACACACACACACACAGCTCACACACTCTGTTAGCAGCTGGTGTCTGAAGCAGGTGAATCCTATATTCCCACAGAGGGAAGGTTTGGCTCTCAGCATCTCCACTCACGGGAGAGGAGGGGAGGGGAGAGGAGAGGAAAGGAAAGAAAAGAAGAGGAGAGGAGAGGATGGGGAGGGGAGAAGAGAGGAGAGGAAAGGAAAGAAGAGGAGAGGAGAGGAGAGGAAAGGAAAAGAAAGAAGAGCAGAGGAGAGAAGGGGAGGGGAGAAGAGAGGAGAGGAAAGGAAAGAAGAGGAGAGGGAGGGGAGAAGAGAGGAGAGGAGAGGAAAGGAGAGGAGGAGAGGAAAGGAGAGGAGCAACAAGGAGAGGAGTAAAGTAAAGTAAAGTAAAGGAGAAACAAGGAGAGGAGAGGAAAGGAAAGGAGAAACAAGAAGAGGAGATGAGACAAGAGGAGAGAGAAGGAAATCAAAGGAAAATATCTATCTAAAGAATCTTCAAGGTAGTCCTTACAACAAAGTTCATCAAGTCCTCAAGAACGGTACGATTAGTGTGAATGCACAGACTCTATACTAGAATATACGGCCAAAAGGTATGGATGTTTTTTTCATGTTTCAGATCCGTGCCCTTGAGTTACAATTAAGAGAAATCTTAATACTGCAGAGAACGTAAGCTCTCAGGCTGAATTTTTTTCCTTTTTCCCACAACTATTGCCGTTACTTTTCATGTTTACAGCCTCGCCTTTAATGACTCTGAGTGTGCGTTGTTATCCCTGTTTGAACAATTATCCTGTCTTGGCCCTTTTCTATGATGGCAGGCCTTTCGCCCCTCCGAGAGTGCTTTTTCAGAACGGCTATAAACACTTTTGCCTAAAGATGTTATTGGACGAGACATCATGCAAACTCCTTTGTTTCGAGCCTCTCCTGTCTGACAGGAGTGGCTGATCTCACTGATGCTTCTGTGGCTGAATGGGAGCAAACCCCTGCAGCCAGCTTATTGATGAAAAGCCTACACAAAAGGAATGGAGGCTGTTATGGCAGTAT
This sequence comes from Eutrigla gurnardus, assembly GCF_963514095.1. Classification (NCBI taxonomy): domain Eukaryota; kingdom Metazoa; phylum Chordata; class Actinopteri; order Perciformes; family Triglidae; genus Eutrigla; species Eutrigla gurnardus. The sequence goes on along the minus strand of NC_139933.1, from coordinate 12,102,080 downwards.
AATAATAATAATAAGAACAACCATGTTTGGGAATGACATGTTCAACAATCAAAGATGCTGAGGTTTTCGTGCACTTTTGGACGTGTGTGTACTTTATCTCACCGCTTCATTTCACCACACAACTCTCTCTCTCTGAGATGAAAGCGTAAACAAATGATACATCGCTCGTTAATAACAACAGAAATGCTGCTCAGGCACGTCGCGACCAGCGCAACTAATTAAACAGGTTCCGCGTGTGTGTTTTGCAGCAGCATGTATGACTAAAGCCTTCCGTCGTCACTTTCATTAGCGCTTTCTAATCACGGCACCTGTGACAAACCCCGGGTTTCTCAAATCATTTTATCAAGGCGAGGGGTGCGCACGCTACCAGAGGTGGGGCAGCATGGGAAAACACATTTATCATTATGAGTCTTGAGCGCTGGCGTGCGGGCGAGTGTGCGACTCCAGCGACGTGTGTGTGTGTGTCCGCGCAAAAGAGTGTGCAAGGTGTTAAATAATGTGTTGGCTGTGTGTTGCGGTGGGTGAGGGGGGGGCGTTGAGTCGTTTATCACTGTAATAACTGCACATCAGGACTTTGTCCGGCTGTATTAATATATGCTTGAGGTTCACAGGGAATCAGGACATAATCAATGCAAGTGATAAAAATGATTAAAAGTGATTAATGATGATTAATGAAGGTCTCATCTCCATTACCTTCTCTCATTTAAAATCACACCCAGCTTCCAGCTCCCGTCACATAACCCTGTGTGTGTGTGTGTGTGTGTGTGTGTGTGTGTGTGTGTGTGTGTGTGTGTGTGTGTGTGTGTGTGTGTGTGTGTGTGTGTGTGTGTGTGTGCAGCTCCTTCCAGCGCCCAATCAAGCAAATCATCAGCTATAGAGCATTTGAATCAATTCAGCTGAAGAAGAACTTCTTGAAAATCAACCGTGCCTTTCACTAAGAACACAAACAGAAATCAGACTGAATGAGCGGGGCTTGCCAATCACACTGATTATACTGACGCAATATCAGCGGACTGACCTGAGTCTTTTGGAGCCCTCGGCGGCAGCTGGGCCGGGGGTGGACTTGCGCTTGCGGGGGCGGCCGGGTCCCCGGCGGGCAGGGCTACGAGACGTCTCCTCTTTCCTGCGGGGAGGAAGACGAGGAGGAGGAGGAGGAGGAGGAGAGAGAGAGGGAGAGATCAAAGATGCAGTCCAGACAGCAGAAGAAATCAGGAGGAAACTTGTATTGGCTACAGGTCAAACTGCATTAGGTATGAGCAGACAGCAAGTCCTGATAAATCAGGAGGGTGCAACATGACAGCAGAATTGTGAATGTTGGAATGCACGACTCAATCGAGACAAAACGTGTGCGTGTGTGTGTGTGTGTGTGTGTGTGTGTGTGTGTGTGTGTGTGTGTGTGTGTGTGAGTGTGTGTGTGTGTGTGTGTGTGTGTGTGTGTGTGTGTGTGTGTGTGTGTGTGTTGTCTCTGCTCACTGGTGGTCGTGTTTCCTCTGTAGCTTGGCCAGTTCTCTCTGTTTTTCTTTGTAGCGGCGCTGTAGCTCAGCCAGCTGGACACGCATGGCCAGCTCCTCCCCTCCCATCGTCTCCATGGAGCCCTTCACTGGGCACACCTGACACACACACACACACACACAGAGAGCAAGGGAATGTCAATGCTGAACAAACTGAATTCAGCAGTCATTGGATATGTGAAGTAGCCAGATTATGTTTGGGCAGCTTGATGATTGAATGGATTTTCCCTCGAAGCAGAAGTTTGGTCACGACAGCAGTTTGTGTATGACGACGATTTATCCTTAAAAGAGAGGATTTCTGAGAGATGGACCTGGCACTGCATGTGATATTTGCACACATGATGATAGATAACAAGCATTAACAGAAGGAATACGATTATTAGGAATAGCTATGTAATGAATTGTAGAATAATTTCTACAGAAAATGTTGTTTTTTTTAAGTCAACATATGTTATATATTTCGGTTGCCAGCTTTATTTCTGGTGCTGTTTAAATAAATTAAAAATGTTGTTGTACCCAACAGCAGGTGTTCCTCGTCTCACATCAATTTCACTTGGAATCACAATATTTCTGGCTCGTTAAAATCACATTTTTTAGTTATTCATTTTATTATCACTGAGGTAATGATATTTGTCTGACACACAGGAGCATACACTACACGACGGTGTTTGCAGTTTGGGATTTTGATGTCTGTATTTGCATTACTAAGGATGAACAGCGTTGGGCACTTGTTCATTTGCTTCTAATAAAAGTGACAACCTCCCAGTATCATATTTGGCTTTTTAACTGCTTTGTTAAGCTTGTTGCAAAAAAAAAAACACACAAATGAGTTTTGTGTCCACTGCTCAACATATTCATCATGAATAATTTATGTTTGCATGCAGAAACACAAAATATGCCTTCAGCAAAGCCTCACCGGCTCGTGGCGAGGCGTCCAGCTGCACTTCCTGCGCAGGTTGAGTCTCTTCCTGATTGGACACTGCTGGTCCACACCCGCAACCTCTCCCCCCATCTCCAGGGCACGGGCGGCCGCCAGCGTCGCCAGACTGTGGAGGTCAAAGGTCAGCATGTCCTCACCTGCACGGACACGGATTGTTTGGATTGAGATTGATACATCACAGAGTGGCTGACGCAGCGTTCCCAAACACGCCGCACGCTCCACAGATTTATTTCTGGTCACGGCGAAACCGCTCTTAGGAAAGTGGCGATATTTATGATATTAGCGGTGTTGTTTATTTGATGTATACTGGTGTTCGTGCTTAATCGTACACACACACACGCACACACACACACACACACACACACGCGCGCACACACACACACACAGGAGGGGGAGCGGTAGAGAATGATCTCTACATCTGTCACTGTCATTAACTCTGTCATCGTCACAGCACCAGCAGATGAAACCGAATATTCATGAGATGGTCCACACACACACACACACACACACACACACACACACACACACACACACACACACACACACACACACACACACACACACACACACACACACACACACCTATGCAAATATAACACACACATTCTGAACACACACGTGCACCTACAACATTTTCGCTGAGCTGCGCAGACATGGGCAAACTGCATGAGTGTCTGAGAGAGAATTGGAGAGAGGGAGAACGACGAGACGGGGGGAGGAGGAGGAGGAGGAGGAGGAGTGCAACACAGTGAGAAGAAGGGAGGGGATGGGGAGTAAAGGGGAGGAGAAGCAATAAGAGGCAAAGTGTTTATTGAGCTATCTATTTATTCTCCTACATCTCCTCATTATGGACATGGACAGAATCCAATTTCCCCTTCGAGGAGAGGAGGGAAGAGGAGAGAAAGGAGCGGAGGGGAGAGAAGAGGAGACAAGAGGAGAGAAGAGGAGGGGGAGAGGTTTTCACTGGATCACTCTCAGTCTGTGCACTGGAGCGGCAAGACCTATTCACTGACATCTGACGTTATTGAAAACCGGTGTGCGTGAGTGGGAGATGGAGGCAGAAATGCGGTAAACAGAGGAGAAAGAGGATGGAGTCTTCGTTCGCAAGGCGAAATTTTTAAGAAACGAGGGTGAAAACGTAAGAACAAACGGATGTGAGAATGACAGGTAGCTCCTCAGAAGGGGGGGGGGGGGACAGAGGGGAGCTGAGAGACGTGGCTTTGTCCCGTCCTGGCTCGCAGAGGTCAATGCCATCTCATCTGTCAGACCTCTGAGCCAATGGCACGCTCTGATTACCCTGACAGGATGACATCACCGCTGACATCACCACGCCTAGTTTAGTATCCTGGAAGATGGCCACAATCGATAGATACCTTCCGCCCACAGTATACCACACACACACACACACACCTTTGCACAGTAATAACACCATACTGGGTCCCTAAAGGGAAGGAAGGGTGTAATAAGAGGAAGCACAGGGGATTTCAGCGGGAAAAACAAAAACAGGGGAGGGAAATTAAAAACCATTACAGGTGACATGGGCCTAGTCATCATTAGGGGCCATTAAGGAAGTTTATTGAGCCAAAATTTCAATATAAAGGAAATGTGAAGGAATAAAAGGAGACTAGAATACAAACATCTCTATATGTGTAAATAGAAGTAATGGTGCTAATTTCTACTGGAGGGGGAAGCATCTCTTGATTCCTTAATCTGTAATTGCGATCTCCAGTGAGCGGCTGAGATATGCTTCCGTGTCAAGGAGCGGCATAAATGCATCTGTCTGGGATCGGTTTCATCTCCCAAACACATTCAGGATGACAAAAACGCCACGAGCGATATTAATAACGTTCCATGCAGCGAGGACGGAGCAGGTTTTTAAATAAATGTGTTGCAATTTGGAGAACGTTTTCCACGCCGCGACAGGACTTATTGATTTCACACCTATTACACATGCTAAGCACGCGCACACACATGTAAACAAATGCACACTCACACACTCTGTATCACACATGCGCGCACAGCTGCAGAGCGACTTATGATTTTTACACTTATTAATTCTGTCGACAAGGCTTGCAGAGGCAGGATTTACACACAAGATTACATTGGTTTAATAAAAAAAAAAGAAAAAGAAAAAGAAGA